>NC_143034.1:72663870-72691370 GCF_057628025.1 Oncorhynchus mykiss | reverse complement strand
CTGACATCATTGCACATCATTGCATGCCAGATAGAACAGCAGAGTATATACTACCATTCTGTTTTACCACCACGCTGGATGCTCATTTCCTCTGAGCTAAAATGATAAGGGGTGACCAGTGACCAGTGACCAGTGGCCAGTGACCAGTGACCAGTGACCAGTGGCGCTGCTGCTCCTATTGCGGATCTCAGGTTTAAAATAGAATAACATCATGTAGGAAAATGGGGAACGTGAATATAACCCATATATAACCAACCTCTCCCTCACTGTCCTCCTCGCTCAGCTCCTCCTGCAGGTTGTAGCTCCGCAGCTCCTCCTCTGACTCACTGTCGTCTGACTCCTCCCCCTCGGTTAGAGGAGCTCGCCTCTCCACCTCCCGACACAGCTCCTGGAGTGAGGGGGAGCAGGAGAGGAGCGATGGAGATGAGGTGAGGAGGCCAACAGGACCGTTCTGGTGTCTGCTGTAGCCAGCCTTCTCCTCCTCCTCTTCGTTCTCCTCCTCTAACTCCTCATACTCCTCCTCTTCTTCTCCTCCTCTCTCTCCATTCTCTCCATCCTCGTCGACCTGATTAAACTCTGGCATGTCCTCCTCAGTCGATCCCTGCTCTCCCTCCCCGTCCTCCTCCTTCTCTTTCATCACCTCCTCTCTGTAGTCTATGGTAGAGTCAGATCCCAGGGACTGGATGGGGGAGTAGTCATCCTCTGAGGCCCTGTGATGGTTCTCCTGGTCAGGGTGTCTGGCTGAAGCCTCCTGCACTGTGGAGGAACCCTCAGACACCATGGTGGAGCTGCACCCAGATGCCGGCTCCTCGCTGCTGTGCTCAGACTCCAGGCCTACAGCATCGTCAGGGGCGGACTCTTTGGCCAGACAGCCCCCCATCTGAGGGGGGAAGGGGGCCAGCATGGAGAGGCGCGGGCCGGGGGCCGAGGAGGGAGAGGAACCTGTGGTAGTGTCAAACACCACCACTCCATTTGTATTTGTGTTTCCTGTCAGGTCTGTCAGGTCACGGTAACCGTCCTCTCTCTCAATCTGTGGTTGGAGTTCATCTCTCCTCGCCAACCTCCTCTGTTTCGAGGCTGTGTGCCCCACAAAGTCCTTCTTATCTCCTGGACTGGAGAAGAAGTTACTCCCTTCATCCTGGGGACTCCTCTCGTTCTCCGCGTCGTAGTCAGAGAAGTAGGCAGAGTCCACGAACGGATTCTTATCACTTAGTCCCTTTAGCTGCATCTCAGTGCAGCCAGAGGAGGAAGAGGTACACAGAGTGACCCCAACCCCATCACCCAGGTCCACCTGCTGAAGGACCATCTGGTCTGACCTCGGCCCCAGGCTAACCCCACCGCGGGCCAGGTGGCTCCCACCGAGGACTGGGTGTTGTTGCTGGTTTCCTTCGCAGTCCAATAGGAAGTCCCCATTCCCACCTCCCTCCTTTAGGATGAACTCTGGGCTTTCATTGTTCTCTGTGTCGTAGCCACTGTCCAGGGACTTGGGGAGGAGAGATGAGGAGGTGAAAGAGGAGGAGAAGGAGGAGGAGGGATGGAGAAAGACGTCATCAAGGCTGAAGGCCTCACAGGGGCTGGCGTTGGTAACCGACAATGACAGCGACAGCATGTCCAGGGTGTCCATGGAGTCAGGGGTTCCCACCGGGTTCTGCAGGGAGCGTCCGTGGGGGTGGTGGGCGGGGCTTAGATCGTCTCCGACCTCGTCAGCATAGTCCAGGGAGTAGTCGGCCAAAATTCCAGAAGTGATATCCGTTATGTCATCGTCCTCATCGTCGTAGCTACAGTTGCTGATGTCCACTAGGCTGATGCTGGAATGACCGGCCATCTCCAACCCACTGTCCAGCCCTCTGCTAGCCTCAAACAAGGACCCGACCGGCTCCAGCAGTACCCCTTCAGGGTGGGCCAACCCCATCCCCAGCCTCCTCTCCCCCACACCACCAGACATCACCTCCACTGGACCTCTGTCTTTAACATGTGAAGGTATCTCCCAGACATTACCCCCCTGCTTCTCTGTCAGGACTGCCTTAGTGCTGAGGCCTGTGCGAGTGTCAAGCTCCATGTATGTGGACGGAGATTGGATACAGCCTGGTCCTGGGATCATCTTGGGATGGGAGAATTGCCTCTCTCCTGTAATCAGAGATGGGTTTTTACTGTGACCCTCTACAGACACCGTAGTTGTAGTTTTGGTGGTGGGGACGCCGTCCTTTACACCACCTTTGAGGTTAACACACTTGACAGCAACAGAAGAGCTGGAGAGAGAGTCAACAGCAACACCTCTGAGATGATCTAGGGTAGAGTGGTCTGAGAGACACACAGGTTTATCTCTAGCTCCGTGACACAGGTGACCATATGTAGTAGCACTACTACCCTCACTGGGTCTGCTAGAGGAAGAGCAGACAGCGCTCTCTCTCCCTGTGGCCTCCATATAGCTGAATGCTCTGGAGCTGTGCTGCTGGCACATGTTGCTACTGTTACACGAGCCTGTTACAGTAGAGGAGTGTGTCGTGGTGTTGGTGTAATGGAGGTCCAGATAGCTGTCCTGTGATTGGCCCGTCTGCCTAAGGTCAAAAGTCATGCTGTTGTTATTGGCCGAGTGGTTGGAGGTCCAGTTGGTGGCTTCTCTCTCAGAGAAGAGATCACCATCGTCGATGTCCCCAGTGTCACTTTCTCCTCTCCTCCTGCCCCCCACCAAAAGTCCCCCGTCCCCTGTCTCCACGTCGATGCTAATATGGTTAGCCATGGGTAGAGTCTTTCTGAGGGGACCCATCATGTCATAGTAGCCTTCACTAACCGTCCTCCTGGATGTGGTGGAGAAGCCTTGGCTAGCCTCGAGGTAGGGGTCACAGTGTCCCAGACTAGGGCTACTCAGGCACTGGGAGTGGGAGGACCCCACCCCCAGAGGGGTTTCCAGCCTCCCCATTGGATGATGCAGGTTCAGCTGGGACATTATGGGCGTGTCCTCTGGTGATTGGCAACACGTCTCTCGAATGGGCGACTGTTCACAGTAGAAAGCCTGTCTCTGATTGGGTGAGAAGTACTGGTGGGACCGCCCCAGCTCCACGGGACTGGCTGAGCTGGCTGTCTGTCTCATGAGAGGCTCCATGGTCAGGGACAAGGCCGGGCTATTGTCAGAGTCATGGGTACTGTGTTTACCCCCACTGCTGTCGCCTGCTGCTGCTGACCAGTAGGCACTGGGCTGGGACTGGGACTGGGACTGGGACTGGGACTGGGACTGGGACTGGGGCTGTGGGGTTCTGCTCCCTGAGGAGAGGCTGCCATCCTCAGCCTCCAACCCAGGGCTGTAGTCAACCACACTATCATCCAGGTTGATATTACACTCCACCGGCTCCTCAATACGGATGTAGTACTCACTGCCGACCGAAGGGCTGTGAGCGCTCAACACCGGCACCACCCCTACCCCCGACCCTGACCCCGATCCGGAGTGGTCGGACTCGTAGTAGGATGGGGAGACCCCCAGAACAAGCCCTCCACCCCCTCCGTCCCCTTTACAGCTGCCCGAGGTGGAGGTGTTCCCGACGGGGTAGTATACGTCCTGGTAGTGAGGGTTGCCCTGGCCCAGAGGCCCGCTGGTGGATGAGGAACAGTATGGCTGCTCGGCTCTCGCCTGCTCCCACTTGTACTCAAAGTTGAGCCCACCATAGCTGGTCTCTGTCACGGTCAGGATGTCGTCACCGCTGTCTGAGTGGAAGCTGTCTTGGGAGAAGTGTTCTAGGAGGGGGAAGGAGTTGCGGGAGGTGGAGGCCGGCTCCAACTCCACGTCCCCAGGGATAGATGATGGGGCAGGGACAGTAGTCTGGGCTAGTGGTGGAGGGGCTGGGGCGGTGTGGCTGTGGGTGGTGCTGCCAGTCAGGTTGGGTCTCAGGGAGTTCCAGCGCTGTTCAAAGTCCTCCTGGACTCCACTGGCCCCCTTGGCACACAGGTAGGTGAGGAGGAGGTGTACCTCCTCACTGTTGGGTCTCTGCTCTGGCTGCAGCCAGCAGAACTGCATCACTTCATACCTGGGGTGGGGGGGACAGAGAGAGGGAGGGATGTGGGGAGAGAGAGGGTGAGGAGGTGGGAGCGACAGAGCGGGAGGGAGGGAGGGAGGGAGGAGGGGGGGAGTGACAGAGAAGGAGGGGAGGAGGGAGAGAAAGAGAGAGAAAGGGAGGGCCAGAGGGAGGGGGAGACAGACAGAGGAAGGGAGCAACAGGCAAAGGTAGGGAGGGAGGCAGATAGAGACAGAGGGAGCGTCAGCGGAGGGAGGGAGCAACAGACAGAGGGAGAGAGAGAGAGGGAGAGTGGGAGGGAGCGACAGACAGAGAGAGGGAGGGAGGGAGGGAGCAACAGAGAGAGAGGGGGAGAGAGAGAAAGAGGGGGGAGGGAGCGACAGACAGAGGGAGGGACAGACAGACAGGGAGAGGGAGAGACAGGCGGAGGGAGCGACAGACAGACAGAGGGAGGGAGGTAGATAGAGAGACAGAGGGAGCGATAGCGGAGGGAGGGAGGGAGCGACAGAGGGAGGGAGGGAGGGAGGGAGGGAGGAAGGAAGGAAGTGAGAGCAGAGGGTTGGGGAAGGGATGAAGAAGTGTTACTCTGTAATTCTGGAGGTTCATCAATAGTCCATTTATTATGAAAAATTGCTGTATCACACTGAAATGAGGCAGCTACCATGCAATTGATTTAGAAAACAGCAATATGATGAGGAAGTCCTTCGTCAGCTGTTTCTGGCCGCCAGTCTTACAATCTGACGAGAATATATACAAGCCAGATACAGAAACTGTGATTGGAAAGATTGGTCAGCATATAGGAAGGTATGTGTCTGTGTGTGTCAGCGTTAAATCCGCAGGTTGTTTAAATGAGTAACATGCTTGATAAAAGGAACACTAATTGCCAGACATCCAGAGAAGGATGAATACATACAGTGGGGAGAACAAGTATTTGATACACTGACGATTTTGCAGGTTTTCCTACTTACAAAGCATGTAGAGGTCTGTAATTTTTTACATAGGTACACTTCAACTGTGAGAGACGGAATCTAAAACAAAAATCCAGAAAGTCACATTGTATGATTTTTAAGTCATTCATTTGCATTTTATTGCATGACATAAGTATTTGATCACCTACCAACCAGTAAGAATTCCGGCTCTCACAGACCTGTTAATTTTTCTTTAAGAAGCCCTCCTGTTCTCCACTCATTACCTGTATTAACTGCACCTGTTTGAACTCGTTACCTGTATAAAAGACACCTGTCCACACACTCAATCAAACAGAATCCAACCTCTCCACAATGGCCAATACCAGGGAGCTGTGTAAGGACATCAGGGATAAAATTATAGACCTGCACAAGGCTGGGATGGGCAACAGGACAATAGGCAAGCAGCTTGGTGAGAAGGCAACAACTGTTGGCGCAATTATTCGAAAACGGAAGAAGTTCAAGATGACGGTCAATCACCCTCAGTCTGGTGCTCCATGCAAGATCTCACCTCGTGGGGCATCAATGATCATGAGGAAGGTGAGGGATCAGCCCAGAACTACACAGCAGGACCTGGTCAATGACCTGAAGAGAGCTGGGACCACAGTCTCAAAGAAAACCATTAGTAACACACTACGCCGTCATAGATTAAAATCCTGCATCGCACGCAAGGTCCCCGTGCTCAAGCCAGCGCATGTCCAGGCCCGTCTGAAGTTTGCCAATGACCATCTGGATGATCCAGAGGAGGAATGGGAGAAGGTCATGTGGTCTGATGAGACAAAAATAGAGCTTTTTGGTCTAAACTCCACTCGCCGTGTTTGGGGGAAGAAGAAGGATGAGTACAACCCCAAGAACACCATCCCAACCATGAAGCATGGAGGAGGAAACATCATTATTTGGGGATGCTTTTCTGCAAAGGGGACAAGACTACTGCACCGTATTGAGGGGAGGATGGATGGGGCCATGTCTCGCGAGATCTTGGCCAACAACCTCCTTCCCTCAGTAAGAGCATTGAAGATGGGTCGTGGCTGAATCTTCCAGCATGACAACGACCCGAAACACACAGCCAGGGCAACTAAGGAGTGGCTCCGTAAGAAGCATCTCAAGGTCCTGGAGTGGCCTGGCCAGTCTCCAGACCTGAACCCAATAGAAAATCTTTGGCGGGAGCTGAAAGTCCGTATTGCCCAGCGACAGCCCCAAAACATGAAGGATCTGGAGAAGGTCTGTATGGAGGAGTGGGCCAAAATCCCTGCTGCAGTGTGTGCAAACCTGGTCAAGAACTACAGGAAACATATGATCTCTGTTATTGCAAACAAAGGTTTCTGTACCAAATATTAAGTTCTGCTTTTCTGATGTATCAAATACGTATGTCATGCAATAAAATGCAAATTAATTACTTAAAAATCACACAATGTGATTTTCTGGATTTTTGTTTTAGATTCCATCTCTCACAGTTGAAGTATACCTATGATAACAGACCTCTACATGCTTTGTAAGTAGGAAAACCTGCAAAATCGGCAGTGTATCAAATACTTGTTCTCCCCACTGTAGGTGTTGTGTACTGTATGTGTGAGATGCCAGAAATATGTATTATATGGTGCTGACCAAATGAGAGGCTCATAGCCAGGTTAATAAGGTATTGATTACAACCCATGTCAGGAGAAGAAGACTAATGGTTGGTTCGTGCGCCAGTATAAAAGGCATTGATTGGTTGATATGAGGATAGGGAGTACTAATGATTGGTTACAGACCAAAGGATTGTGGTGTATCCTGCGTAGGCGCCCGAGTGCGCATTAGTGCATTTATGCATTTGTGTGTGTATGTGTGCATGCGCGTGTGTGTTTGTGTGTGTGTGTATCTGTGTGTGTGTTTGTGTGTGTGTACTCACCAGCGCTCAGCCAGGGGTACTTTGAGCCGGGGCCTGGTTAGTTTGAGCTGCTGTTCCTTCACAGCGTAGGTCAGGACCTGTCTGTCAGTGTAGTGTCTGTACGGCTGGTTCCCCAACTCAAACAACTCCCAGATAGTCACTCCCAGAGACCTAGAACGGAGACAAACCCATGAAGTGACGTCTTCAGATAGTCACTCCCAGAGACCTAGAACGGAGACAAACCCATGAAGTGACGTCTTCAGATAGTCACTCCCAGAGACCTAGAACGGAGACAAACCCATGAAGTAACGTCTTCAGATAGTCACTCCCAGAGACCTAGAACGGAGACAAACCCATGAAGTGACGTCTTCAGATAGTCACTCCCAGAGACCTGGAACAGAGACAAACCCATGAAGTAACGTCTTCAGATAGTCGCTCCCAGAGACCTAGAACAGAGACAAACCCATGAAGTGACGTCTTCAGATAGTCACTCCCAGAGACCTAGAACAGAGACAAACCCATGAAGTAACGTCTTCAGATAGTCACTCCCAGAGACCTGGAACAGAGACAAACCATGAAGTAACGTCTTCAGATAGTCACTCCCAGAGACCTAGAACAGAGACAAACCCATGAAGTAACGTCTTCAGATAGTCACTCCCAGAGACCTAGAACAGAGACAAACCATGAAGTAACGTCTTCAGATAGTCACTCCCAGAGACCTAGAACGGAGACAAACCCATGAAGTAACGTCTTCAGATAGTCACTCCCAGAGACCTGGAACAGAGACAAACCCACAAAGTAACGTCTTCAGATAGTCACTCCCAGAGACCTAGAACAGAGACAAACCCATGAAGAAACGTCTTCAGATAGTCACTCCCAGAGACCTAGAACAGAGACAAACCATGAAGTAACGTCTTCAGATAGTCACTCCCAGAGACCTAGAACGGAGACAAACCCATGAAGTAACGTCTTCAGATAGTCACTCCCAGAGACCTGGAACAGAGACAAACCCACAAAGTAACGTCTTCCGATGAGGAACTTCATAGGTGACCATGTGGCCTGACTAGGAAAAGCTCTGGACACCAGATCCCAGGGTTTCTCTTCGGCAGGGAAAACACTGAGCTCTATTCAATACAGGTTTGAGCAGATGTAGTAGGTTTTAATTAGCCTTTATTTAGTCCCAGTGTGTTTGTGCTGTCATGACAACTGCTCGTCACTCATTGTCATGTCACATCTGGATTGACAATGAGCTATGGAGTTGGAAACAGCACAAACTGATCTGGGACCAGGCTAGGTTTGGTTGAAGAGTTGTATCAATAACACCATAAGTCAAATCTGGGACCAGGCTAGCTGTGGTTGAAGAGTTGTATCAATAACACCATAAGTCAAATCTGGGATCAGGCTAGGTTAGGTTGAAGAGCTGTATCGTTGACCTTAGGGGCTGAGTCAACCATAGTGTATGGTGCTGACACCATTCATTCCTACACCCTTGAACCCCTGACACCTCCCCCCTGCTCACCATACGTTGCTGTCCTTAGTCTGGTCCACCACTAGTAGGTTACCATGCACCTCGTCTATGAGCTCTGGGGCGATCCAACGCAGCGGCACCCAGATCTGGTCTGGAGTCACAAAGTAGTCATCCTACAGAGTAGAATAGAGCAGAATCATTAGATGGAAATACTACTTTATCGTCTGTCTGTTACAATGGAAACTATTCTTCTGTCCCACCCCCTATTCAGTATGTAGAAAAATACATAATACAATATAACCAAGACTGGTTTATTACTGTAGATTCACCAAGACTGGTTTATTACTGTAGATTCACCAAGACTGGTTTATTACTGCAGATTCACCAAGACTGGTTTATTACTGTAGACTCATCAAGACTGGTTTATTACTGTAGACTCATCAAGACTGGTTAATTACTGCAGACTCATCAAGACTGGTTTATTACTGTAGACTCATCAAGACTGGTTTATTACTGTAGACTCATCAAGACTGGTTTATTACTGTAGACTCATCAAGACTGGTTAATTACTGTAGACTCATCAAGACTGGTTTATTACTGTAGACTCATCAAGACTGGTTTATTACTGTAGACTCATCAAGACTGGTTAATTACTGTAGACTCATCAATACTGGTTTATTACTGTAGACTCATCAAGACTGGTTAATTACTGTAGACTCACCAAGACTGGTTAATTACTGTAGACTCATCAAGACTGGTTTATTACTGTAGACTCATCAAGACTGGTTAATTACTGCAGACTCATCAAGACTGGTTTATTACTGTAGACTCATCAAGACTGGTTTATTACTGTAGACTCATCAAGACTGGTTTATTACTGTAGACTCATCAAGACTGGTTAATTACTGTAGACTCATCAAGACTGGTTTATTACTGTAGACTCATCAAGACTGGTTTATTACTGTAGACTCATCAAGACTGGTTAATTACTGTAGACTCATCAAGACTGGTTTATTACTGTAGACTCATCAAGACTGGTTAATTACTGTAGACTCACCAAGACTGGTTTATTACTGTAGATTCACCAAGACTGGTTAATTACTGTATATTCACCAAGACTGGTTTATTACTGTAGATTCACCAATACTGGTTAATTACTGTAGACTCACCAAGACTGGTTTATTACTGTAGACTCATCAAGACTGGTTTATTACTGTAGACTCATCAAGACTGGTTTATTACTGTAGACTCATCAAGACTGGTTTATTACTGTAGACTCATCAAGACTGGTTTATTACTGTAGACTCATCAAGACTGGTTTATTACTGTAGACTCATCAAGACTGGTTAATTACTGTAGACTCACCAAGACTGGTTAATTACTGTAGACTCACCAAGACTGGTTTATTACTGTAGACTCACCAAGACTGGTTTATTACTGTAGACTCATCAAGACTGGTTTATTACTGTAGACTCATCATGACTGGTTTATTACTGTAGACTCATAAAGACTGGTTTATTACTGTAGACTCATCAAGACTGGTTTATTACTGTAGACTCACCAAGACTGGTTTATTACTGTAGACTCATCAAGACTGGTTATTACTGTAGACTCACAAAGACTGGTTAATACTGTAGTCTCACCTTGTATCTGCTGTGTGAGAGGCCATAGTCTCCTATCTTTACTGTCCTCTCCGAGGTCAGAAGGCAGTTCCTTAAGGCCAGGTCACTGTAAAGAGGAGAGGGAGGAACAGTTCATCACATTGTTACATTATAGCCATTTAGCAGACGCTGTTATCCAGAGAGACTTACAGCAGCATTTAGTACCTTGCTCAAGGGCACATTGTCAGATTTTTCACCTCGTCTGCTCAGAGATTCAAACCAGCAAACCTTTCAGTTACTGGCCCAACGCTCTTAACTGCTAGGTTACCTGCCACCCAGTCACCAGACCAGACTAAACCATATGTAATACTCTGACTGCAGTAATATCGTATCACAATAAACCATTCAATCATTGCTATTGAATGTATTGTACCACAGGAAAACATGATGCTTCACAACATTTACCGCTCAATAGCATAAAGTACGGGTGTAATTCACTGGTATGACTGCACAAGTAGCTACGTGGATTTCTCTGTAGCTATACTACACAGGCATCGAGATTTTGTTGATCTTAACTCTACCTATCATCAGCTCCTCAGCACATGATTGGCTGCTACCATGGTAACAAGGAGAGAGGGGTTCCCCCCGGCAACAAAATCACTGATGCTGGAGTTGGTGAGAGTCACTCAGGCAGCACCAGGATGTTGTTACCGGGACAGACCAGCAGGGGGAGCCAGAGCAACACAGCTGCAGTCATATCCTTACATATGTCCATATTTTTATTTAACATTTATTTAAACAGGTAAGGTAATTAGGAACAGATTGTACATAATATCCTCAATATCATGTTAATTTGGAGACAGACCAGCTGCACAGTCCCAGTTGTATCTAGGGTGGGATGTGTCAGAGTGAGACCAGACCCTTCAACATCCTCCAGATCATCTGGATTCAGTTCCCTCTATCGGTTTTATGTCCCTACAACATGTATGTTACCATACATACAGTATATATATCATTACTCTTCACTACAACATGTATGTTACCATACATACAGTATATATATCCTTACTCTTCACTACAACATGTATGTTACCGTACATACAGTATATATATCCTTACTCTTCACTACAACATGTATGTTACCATACATACAGTATATATATCATTACTCTTCCCTACAACATGTATGTTACCGTACATACAGTATATATATCCTTACTCTTCCCTACAACATGTATGTTACCATACATACAGTATATATATCCTTACTCTTCCCTACAACATGTATGTTACCATACATACAGTATATATATCATTACTCTTCACTACAACATGTATGTTACCATACATACAGTATATATATCCTTACTCTTCCCTACAACATGTATGTTACCATACATACAGTATATATATCATTACTCTTCACTACAACATGTATGTTACCATACAGACAGTATATATATCCTTACTCTTCCCTACAACATGTATGTTACCATACATACAGTATATATATCATTACTCTTCCCTACAACATGTATGTTACCATACATACAGTATATATATCATTACTCTTCCCTACAACATGTATGTTACCATACATACAGTATATATATCCTTACTCTTCCCTACAACATGTATGTTACCATACATACAGTATATATATCATTACTCTTCACTACAACATGTATGTTACCATACATACAGTATATATATCCTTACTCTTCACTACAACATGTATGTTACCATACATACAGTGTATATATCATTACTCTTCACTACAACATGTATGTTACCATACATACAGTATATATATCGTTGCTCTTCCCTACAACATGTATGTTACCGTACATACAGTATATATATCCTTACTCTTCACTACAACATGTATGTTACCATACATACAGTATATATATCATTACTCTTATATCATTACTCTTCCCTACAACATGTATGTTACCGTAAATACAGTGTCTATATCGTTGCTCTTCCCTACAACATGTATGTTACTGTAAATACAGTATATATATCATTACTCTTCCCTACAACATGTATGTTACCGTAAATACAGTATATATATCATTACTCTTCCCTACAACATGTATGTTACCGTACATACAGTATATATATCCTTACTCTTCCCTACAACATGTATGTTACCATACATACAGTATATATATCATTACTCTTATATCATTACTCTTCCCTACAACATGTATGTTACCATACAGACAGTATATATATCATTACTCTTCACTACAACATGTATGTTACCGTACATACAGTATATATATCCTTACTCTTCACTATAACATGTATGTTACCATACATACAGTATATATATCATTACTCTTCCCTACAACATGTATGTTACCATACATACAGTATATATATCATTACTCTTCACTACAACATGTATGTTACCATACATACAGTATATATATCCTTACTCTTCACTACAACATGTATGTTACCATACATACAGTATATATATCATTACTCTTCACTACAACATGTATGTTACCATACATACAGTATATATATCATTACTCTTCACTACAACATGTATGTTACCATACATACAGTGTATATATCATTACTCTTCCCTACAACATGTATGTTACCATACATACAGTATATATATCCTTACTCTTCACTACAACATGTATGTTACCATACATACAGTATATATATCATTACTCTTCACTACAACATGTATGTTACCATACATACAGTATATATATCCTTACTCTTCACTACAACATGTATGTTACCATACATACAGTATATATATCATTACTCTTCCCTACAACATGTATGTTACCATACATACAGTATATATATCCTTACTCTTCACTACAACATGTATGTTACCATACATACAGTATATATATCATTACTCTTCCCTACAACATGTATGTTACCGTACATACAGTATATATATCCTTACTCTTCACTATAACATGTATGTTACCATACATACAGTATATATATCATTACTCTTCACTACAACATGTATGTTACCATACATACAGTATATATATCATTACTCTGCACTACAACATGTATGTTACCATACATACAGTATATATATCCTTACTCTTCACTACAACATGTATGTTACCATACATACAGTATATATATCCTTACTCTTCACTACAACATGTATGTTACCATACATACAGTATATATATCATTACTCTGCACTACAACATGTATGTTACCATACATACAGTATATATATCCTTACTCTTCACTACAACATGTATGTTACCATACATACAGTATATATATCCTTACTCTTCACTACAACATGTATGTTACCATACATACAGTATATATATCCTTACTCTTCACTATAACATGTATGTTACCATACATACAGTATATATATCATTACTCTTCCCTACAACATGTATGTTACCATACATACAGTATATATATCATTACTCTTCACTACAACATGTATGTTACCATACATACAGTATATATATCATTACTCTTCACTACAACATGTATGTTACCATACATACAGTATATATATCATTACTCTTCACTACAACATGTATGTTACCATACATACAGTATATATATCATTACTCTTCCCTACAACATGTATGTTACCGTACATACAGTATATATATCATTACTCTTCACTACAACATGTATGTTACCATACATACAGTATATATATCCTTACTCTTCACTACAACATGTATGTTACCGTACATACAGTATATATATCATTACTCTTCACTACAACATGTATGTTACCGTACATACAGTATATATATCATTACTCTTCACTACAACATGTATGTTACCATACATACAGTATATATATCCTTACTCTTCACTACAACATGTTACCATACATACAGTATATATATCATTACTCTTCCCTACAACATGTATGTTACCATACATACAGTATATATATCCTTACTCTTCACTGCAACATATCAGAAACATATTGCTCTGGAATGATTGATATGTTCTAGGACTTTCATTAGGACTCGAGATCGTAAGGAAGTTGTGTTTGTGAAGGTGTCTACTAACCCACCTGTGAGTGAAGTTGTGTTTGTGCAGGTGTCCACTAACCCACCTGTGAATGAAGTTGTGTTTGTGAAGGTGTCTACTAACCCACCTGTGAGTGAAGTTGTGTTTGTGCAGGTGTCCACTAACCCACCTGTGAATGAAGTTGTGTTTGTGAAGGTGTCCACTAACCCACCTGTGAGTGAAGTTGTGTTTGTGCAGGTGTCCACTAACCCACCTGTGAATGAAGTTGTGTTTGTGAAGGTGTCCACTAACCCACCTGTGAATGAAGTTGTGTTTGTGAAGGTGTCCACTAACCCACCTGTGAGTGAAGTTGTGTTTGTGCAGGTGTCCACTAACCCACCTGTGAATGAAGTTGTGTTTGTGAAGGTGTCCACTAACCCACCTGTGAATGAAGTTGTGTTTGTGAAGGTGTCCACTAACCCACCTGTGAGTGAAGTTGTGTTTGTTAAGGTGTCCACTAACCCACCTGTGAGTGAAGTTGTGTTTGTGCAGGTGTCTACTAACCCACCTGTGAATGAAGTTGTGTTTGTGCAGGTGTCTACTAACCCACCTGTGAATGAAGTTGTGTTTGTGCAGGTGTCTACTAACCCACCTGTGAATGAAGTTGTGTTTGTGCAGGTGTCCACTAACCCACCTGTGAATGAAGTTGTGTTTGTGCAGGTGTCTACTAACCCACCTGTGAATGAAGTTGTGCTTGTGCAGGTGTCCACTAACCCACCTGTGAGTGAAGTTGTGTTTGTGCAGGTGTCCACTAACCCACCTGTGAAGGAAGTTGTGTTTGTGCAGGTGTCCACTAACCTACCTGTGAATGAAGTTGTGTTTGTGCAGGTGTCCACTAACCTACCTGTGAATGAAGTTGTGTTTGTGCAGGTGTCTACTAACCCACCTGTGAGTGAAGTTGTGTTTGTGCAGGTGTCCACTAACCCACCTGTGAGTGAAGTTGTGTTTGTGAAGGTGTCCACTAACCCACCTGTGAGTGAAGTTGTGTTTGTGCAGGTGTCTACTAACCCACCTGTGAATGAAGTTGTGCTTGTGCAGGTGTCTACTAACCCACCTGTGAGTGAAGTTGTGTTTGTGCAGGTGTCCACTAACCCACCTGTGAGTGAAGTTGTGTTTGTGAAGGTGTCCACTAACCCACCTGTGAGTGAAGTTGTGTTTGTGAAGGTGTCCACTAACCCACCTGTGAGTGAAGTTGTATTTGTGCAGGTGTCTACTAACCCACCTGTGAGTGAAGTTGTGTTTGTGAAGGTGTCCACTAACCCACCTGTGAATGAAGTTGTGTTTGTGCAGGTGTCCACTAACCCACCTGTGAGTGAAGTTGTATTTGTGCAGGTGTCTACTAACCCACCTGTGAGTGAAGTTGTGTTTGTGAAGGTGTCCACTAACCCACCTGTGAGTGAAGTTGTATTTGTGCAGGTGTCTACTAACCCACCTGTGAGTGAAGTTGTGTTTGTGAAGGTGTCCACTAACCCACCTGTGAATGAAGTTGTGTTTGTGCAGGTGTCCACTAACCCACCTGTGAGTGAAGTTGTGTTTGTGAAGGTGTCCACTAACCCACCTGTGAGTGAAGTTGTGTTTGTGAAGGTGTCCACTAACCCACCTGTGAATGAAGTTGTGTTTGTGAAGGTGTCCACTAACCCACCTGTGAATGAAGTTGTGTTTGTGCAGGTGTCCACTAACCCACCTGTGAATGAAGTTGTGTTTGTGCAGGTGTCCACTAACCCACCTGTGAATGAAGTTGTGTTTGTGCAGGTGTCCACTAACCCACCTGTGAATGAAGTTGTGTTTGTGAAGGTGTCCACTAACCCACCTGTGAATGAAGTTGTGTTTGTGAAGGTGTCCACTAACCCACCTGTTAGTGAAGTTGTGTTTGTGCAGGTGTCCACTAACCCACCTGTGAATGAAGTTGTGTTTGTGAAGGTGTCCACTAACCCACCTGTGAATGAAGTTGTGTTTGTGAAGGTGTCCACTAACCCACCTGTGAATGAAGTTGTGTTTGTGAAGGTGTCCACTAACCCACCTGTTAGTGAAGTTGTGTTTGTGCAGGTGTCCACTAACCCACCTGTGAATGAAGTTGTGTTTGTGCAGGTGTCCACTAACCCACCTGTGAATGAAGTTGTGTTTGTGCAGGTGTCTACTAACCCACCTGTGAATGAAGTTGTGTTTGTGCAGGTGTCTACTAACCCACCTGTGAATGAAGTTGTGTTTGTGCAGGTGTCCACTAACCCACCTGTGAATTAAGTTGTGTTTGTGCAGGTGTCTACTAACCCACCTGTGAATGAAGTTGTGTTTGTGCAGGTGTCTACTAACCCACCTGTGAGTGAAGTTGTGTTTGTGAAGGTGTCCACTAACCCACCTGTGAGTGAAGTTGTGTTTGTGAAGGTGTCCACTAACCCACCTGTGAATGAAGTTGTGTTTGTGAAGGTGTCTACTAACCCACCTGTGAATGAAGTTGTGTTTGTGCAGGTGTCTACTAACCCACCTGTGAATGAAGTTGTGTTTGTGCAGGTGTCTACTAACCCACCTGTGAATGAAGTTGTGTTTGTGCAGGTGTCTACTAACCCACCTGTGAATGAAGTTGTGTTTGTGCAGGTGTCCACTAACCCACCTGTGAATGAAGTTGTGTTTGTGCAGGTGTCTACTAACCCACCTGTGAATGAAGTTGTGTTTGTGCAGGTGTCTACTAACCCACCTGTGAATGAAGTTGTGTTTGTGCAGGTGTCCACTAACCCACCTGTGAATGAAGTTGTGTTTGTGCAGGTGTCTACTAACCCACCTGTGAATGAAGTTGTGTTTGTGCAGGTGTCTACTAACCCACCTGTGAGTGAAGTTGTGTTTGTGAAGGTGTCCACTAACCCACCTGTGAGTGAAGTTGTGTTTGTGAAGGTGTCTACTAACCCACCTGTGAATGAAGTTGTGTTTGTGCAGGTGTCTACTAACCCACCTGTGAATGAAGTTGTGTTTGTGCAGGTGTCTACTAACCCACCTGTGAATGAAGTTGTGTTTGTGCAGGTGTCTACTAACCCACCTGTGAATGAAGTTGTGTTTGTGCAGGTGTCCACTAACCCACCTGTGAATGAAGTTGTGTTTGTGAAGGTGTCTACTAACCCACCTGTGAGTGAAGTTGTGTTTGTGCAGGTGTCTACTAACCCACCTGTGAATGAAGTTGTGTTTGTGCAGGTGTCCACTAACCCACCTGTGAATGAAGTTGTGCTTGTGCAGGTGTCTACTAACCCACCTGTGAGTGAAGTTGTGTTTGTGAAGGTGTCCACTAACCCACCTGTGAGTGAAGTTGTGTTTGTGAAGGTGTCTACTAACCCACCTGTGAATGAAGTTGTGTTTGTGCAGGTGTCTACTAACCCACCTGTGAATGAAGTTGTGTTTGTGCAGGTGTCTACTAACCCACCTGTGAATGAAGTTGTGTTTGTGCAGGTGTCTACTAACCCACCTGTGAATGAAGTTGTGTTTGTGCAGGTGTCCACTAACCCACCTGTGAATGAAGTTGTGTTTGTGAAGGTGTCTACTAACCCACCTGTGAGTGAAGTTGTGTTTGTGCAGGTGTCTACTAACCCAACTGTGAATGAAGTTGTGTTTGTGCAGGTGTCTACTAACCCACCTGTGAGTGAAGTTGTGTTTGTGAAGGTGTCCACTAACCCACCTGTGAATGAAGTTGTGTTTGTGCAGGTGTCTACTAACCCAACTGTGAATGAAGTTGTGTTTGTGAAGGTGTCTACTAACCCACCTGTGAGTGAAGTTGTGTTTGTGAAGGTGTCCACTAACCCACCTGTGAATGAAGTTGTGTTTGTGAAGGTGTCCACTAACCCACCTGTGAATGAAGTTGTGTTTGTGAAGGTGTCCACTAACCCACCTGTTAGTGAAGTTGTGTTTGTGCAGGTGTCCACCAACCCACCTGTGAGTGAAGTTGTATTTGTGCAGGTGTCTACTAACCCACCTGTTAGTGAAGTTGTGTTTGTGAAGGTGTCCACTAACCCACCTGTGAGTGAAGTTGTGTTTGTGAAGGTGTCTACTAACCCACCTGTGAGTGAAGTTGTGTTTGTGCAGGTGTCCACTAACCCACCTGTGAATGAAGTTGTGTTTGTGAAGGTGTCCACTAACCCACCTGTTAGTGAAGTTGTGTTTGTGAAGGTGTCCACTAACCCACCTGTGAATGAAGTTGTGTTTGTGCAGGTGTCCACTAACCTACCTGTGAATGAAGTTGTGTTTGTGAAGGTGTCTACTAACCCACCTGTGAGTGAAGTTGTGTTTGTGCAGGTGTCCACTAACCCACCTGTGAGTGAAGTTGTGTTTGTGAAGGTGTCTACTAACCCACCTGTGAATGAAGTTGTGTTTGTGCAGGTGTCCACTAACCCACCTGTGAGTGAAGTTGTGTTTGTGAAGGTGTCCACTAACCCACCTGTGAGTGAAGTTGTGTTTGTGAAGGTGTCCACTAACCCACCTGTGAATGAAGTTGTGTTTGTGAAGGTGTCCACTAACCCACCTGTGAATGAAGTTGTGTTTGTGCAGGTGTCCACTAACCCACCTGTGAATGAAGTTGTGTTTGTGCAGGTGTCCACTAACCCACCTGTGAATGAAGTTGTGTTTGTGAAGGTGTCCACTAACCCACCTGTGAATGAAGTTGTGTTTGTGAAGGTGTCCACTAACCCACCTGTTAGTGAAGTTGTGTTTGTGCAGGTGTCCACTAACCCACCTGTGAATGAAGTTGTGTTTGTGAAGGTGTCCACTAACCCACCTGTGAATGAAGTTGTGTTTGTGAAGGTGTCCACTAACCCACCTGTGAATGAAGTTGTGTTTGTGAAGGTGTCCACTAACCCACCTGTTAGTGAAGTTGTGTTTGTGCAGGTGTCCACTAACCCACCTGTGAATGAAGTTGTGTTTGTGCAGGCGTCTACTAACCCACCTGTGAATGAAGTTGTGTTTGTGCAGGTGTCTACTAACCCACCTGTGAGTGAAGTTGTGTTTGTGCAGGTGTCTACTAACCCAACTGTGAATGAAGTTGTGTTTGTGCAGGTGTCTACTAACCCACCTGTGAATGAAGTTGTGTTTGTGCAGGTGTCTACTAACCCACCTGTGAGTGAAGTTGTGTTTGTGCAGGTGTCTACTAACCCAACTGTGAATGAAGTTGTGTTTGTGCAGGTGTCTACTAACCCACCTGTGAGTGAAGTTGTGTTTGTGCAGGTGTCTACTAACCCACCTGTGAGTGAAGTTGTGTTTGTGCAGGTGTCTACTAACCCAACTGTGAATGAAGTTGTGTTTGTGCAGGTGTCTACTAACCCACCTGTGAGTGAAGTTGTGTTTGTGAAGGTGTCCACTAACCCACCTGTGAATGAAGTTGTGTTTGTGCAGGTGTCTACTAACCCAACTGTGAATGAAGTTGTGTTTGTGAAGGTGTCTACTAACCCACCTGTGAGTGAAGTTGTGTTTGTGAAGGTGTCCACTAACCCACCTGTGAATGAAGTTGTGTTTGTGAAGGTGTCCACTAACCCACCTGTGAGTGAAGTTGTGTTTGTGAAGGTGTCCACTAACCCACTTGTGAGTGAAGTTGTGTTTGTGAAGGTGTCCACTAACCCACCTGTGAATGAAGTTGTGTTTGTGAAGGTGTCCACTAACCCACCTGTTAGTGAAGTTGTGTTTGTGCAGGTGTCCACCAACCCACCTGTGAGTGAAGTTGTATTTGTGCAGGTGTCTACTAACCCACCTGTTAGTGAAGTTGTGTTTGTGAAGGTGTCCACTAACCCACCTGTGAGTGAAGTTGTGTTTGTGAAGGTGTCTACTAACCCACCTGTGAGTGAAGTTGTGTTTGTGCAGGTGTCCACTAACCCACCTGTGAATGAAGTTGTGTTTGTGAAGGTGTCCACTAACCCACCTGTTAGTGAAGTTGTGTTTGTGAAGGTGTCCACTAACCCACCTGTGAATGAAGTTGTGTTTGTGCAGGTGTCCACTAACCTACCTGTGAATGAAGTTGTGTTTGTGAAGGTGTCTACTAACCCACCTGTGAATGAAGTTGTGTTTGTGCAGGTGTCCACTAACCCACCTGTGAGTGAAGTTGTGTTTGTGAAGGTGTCTACTAACCCACCTGTGAGTGAAGTTGTGTTTGTGCAGGTGTCCACTAACCCACCTGTGAATGAAGTTGTGTTTGTGAAGGTGTCCACTAACCCACCTGTTAGTGAAGTTGTGTTTGTGAAGGTGTCTACTAACCCACCTGTGAGTGAAGTTGTGTTTGTGCAGGTGTCCACTAACCCACCTGTGAATGAAGTTGTGTTTGTGAAGGTGTCCACTAACCCACCTGTGAATGAAGTTGTGTTTGTGCAGGTGTCCACTAACCCACCTGTGAGTGAAGTTGTGTTTGTGCAGGTGTCCACTAACCCACCTGTGAATTAAGTTGTGTTTGTGAAGGTGTCCACTAACCCACCTGTGAATGAAGTTGTGCTTGTGCAGCTGCAGCAGGCCCGAGGCGATCTCGCACGCCATTCGCTGGAGGGTCAGGGGATCAGGGGTCACGGAGTCAGCCGCCCGACAGCTGCGCAGGTAACTCTTCAGGTCGCCCTGATGACCAGGACAGGAAGTGATGTCATAAAACGATTTGGCACTCTATATCACCATATTCCCTAGTGCACTATATAGGGAATATGGTCAAAAGTAGTGCAGTAGATATGAATATAGGATGCCATTTGGGACACAAACCTATGTTTGTAATGTATGTCTGTACAATAACCCGTCACAACTTGCTCTCATCCACTTCTCCTTCTATGTCTGTTAGCAGTATGGTGGAAACTCTGATCTGTAAGGTGTTAGCAGTATGGTGGAAGCTCTGATCTGTAAGGTGTTAGCAGTATGGTGGAAAATCTGATCTGTAAGGTGTTAGCAGTATGGTGGAAGCTCTGATCTGTAAGGTGTTAGCAGTATGGTGGAAACTCTGATCTGTAAGGTGTTAGCAGTATGGTGGAAACTCTGATCTGTAAGGTGTTAGCAATATGGTGGAAGCTCTGATCCGTAAGGGTGAAATCAATATGGTGGAAGCTCAGACCCTTCTGCAAACCCAGTGGAAAGGGTAGAGAGCAGATTGTCCCTGGCTGTAACAGTACTGTATTCCACCAACAGGGGGAGCAAGTATCCATCTCACCAGAGAACTCCATATAGAAGAAGGTGGTTGTGACCTCTGAGATAGGGGTTAGGGGTTAGGGGGCTAGGGGTGGTTTCTCTCACCAGAGGACAGAACTCCATGACCAGTAGATAGGGTGTAACCTCTGAGCACTGTGCCAGGCACTGCAGGAGGGCTGGGTTCTGGAGGGCACTGGGGGAAGGGGGAGGTAGAGGAGATGGGTCATAGTTCAACAGTCACGTTTACTGTCATAGTTTATAGTGAACATACAGTCAGAACACATGGAAAGAGGTAGCAGGATAACCATGTATAGGCATTCATTCATTCACCAATTGATTGATTAATTAATTAATGAATTGTACTGGATGCAAAGGGTGGGGTATACAGGGTATGAGATCCATATTGTTGTAGTTCTGACCGGTATGGCTGTGCCTCTTCCAGGAAGTGCATCTGGTCCTGGACACTGGCACTGGCCTTCAGCTCCTTGACCACCACCTGGGTGGTGCTGAGACCTGCATTCACCTCCCCCAAGAGAACCTATACAGGACCCACAGAGACACAGACAGACACACACACACACACACACACACACACACACACACACACACACACACACACACACACACACACACACACACGCACACACACACACACACACACACACACACACACACACACACACACACACACGCACACACACACAAAAACATTTACAGTAGTTAACATGGTAAAGACAGGGGGCAACGGAGAGACAGAGAAAGACAGAGAGAGAGACAGAGAGACAGGGAGAGACAGGGAGAGACAGAGAGAGACAGAGAGAGACAGAGGGAGAGACAGAGAGAGACAGAGAGAAAGACAGAGGGAGAGACAGAGAGAAAGACAGAGAGAAAGACAGAGAGTCAGGGAGAGACAGAGGGAGACAGACGGAGAGACAGAGGGAGAGACAGAGGGAGAGACAGAGGGGGAGACAGAGGGAGAGACAGGGAGAGACAGAGGTAGAGACAGAGAGAGACAGAGGTAGAGACGGAGGGAGAGACAGAGAGAGACAGAGGTAGAGACAGAGGGAGAGACAGGGAGAGACAGAGGGAGAGACAGAGAGAGACAGAGAGAAGAGCAAAACATACAGTTCAGCACTAACTAAAAAGCTTTGGAAGCAATGCAGATGGAATGGAATTCAGTGTGACATGTAGATAGTCCCAGCTCTCAGACAGACAAGGCTGTAGGTCAGCTTGTGGCCCTAAAAAGATCAACACCACATTACACACACATTCCACACACACTACCTCACAGCACACAGTAGTGTGTCTCCAATGGCACCCTATCCCCTATATAGTGCACTACGTTTGACCAGGGCCCATAAGGCTTTGGCCCAAAGTAGTGCACAATATAGGGAATATGGTGCAATTTGGGATGTTGACAGTAACATGGAGGAAAGCAGGAAGAGAGAGGATATAGGGAAAGACACAGGCTGCTGTTTTGTCCCAATCTTTACCCTTATTCTCTCTAAAGTGTACACTCATTCTCTCACTCACCCTCAGAACATTTTACATTGCCATTTTTTGTAATTTAGCAGACGCTCTTATCCAGATCGACTTACAGTAGCTGGTCCATGTTTAAACAACACAGGAATGGCCTGGTATAATACATGGTGAAACCTCCCTCTAGCTGGTCCATGTTTAAACAATACAGGAATGGACTGTAACTGGTCCATGTTTAAACAATACAGGAATGGACTGTAACTGGTCCATGTTTAAACAATACAGGAATGGACTGTAACTGGTCCATGTTTAAACAACACAGGAATGGACTGGTATAATACATGGTGAAACCTCCCTCTAGCTGGTCCATGTTTAAACAATACAGGAATGGACTGGTATAATACATGGTGAAACCTCCCTCTAGCTGGTCCATGTTTAAACAATGCCTTTACTGTACATCCATGAGGGGAAGTGAGCTTGTGCATAATTCAGGAACAAAGGTAGCGAATCAGAACCCAGCTACAGACTTTGGGAGGAGTGGTTTCTGTGTCGTTAGTATGTGCTAAGAAAATAATCTGGGGTGCAGCTCACCTTGCCAAACCAACCATGTCCTATCTCCTTCACATAGAGTAGACTGTGGCGACCCAACTCTGACGATTTCAACAGCTGGACTGCAGAGAGACGGGGGAGAGGGAGAGTTAGACACATTGCAATTGTTAGACTTCTAGAATGTTAGAATGAAGAGAGGATGAAGTAAGAGAGGGAGAGAAGGAGAGGAAGAGAGGGAGAGATGGAGAGAAGAAGAGAGGAAGAGATGGAGAGAAGGAGAGTGGGAGAGAGGGAGAGATGAAGTGAGGGAGAGGGAGGGAGAGAGGATGAGTAAGATAGGGAGACAGGGAGAGGGAGACAGGGAGAGAGGAAGAAAGGGAGACAGGGACAGAGGGAGACGAAGAAAGGGAGAGAGGAAGACAGGGAGAGAGGGGCAGTAATAAAGATAGACAGTAAAGTCTGGGTTGTTACCACACATCACAATATCAGAATGAGATTAAAAGAGAAATGCATAAGTAATACAATGTGAATACAGAGATGAAAACAGAAGACAACTGCAGTGCCACAGGCAGAACAACAGAGAGAGGGAGAGAGAGAGGGAGAGAGTTAAAAGCACTTACTCTCAGTAATAATAAAGAGATATCTCCTAGGGAAGTAAAATGTTACTTCTAAAAGTCGACCAGAGAAAACAAAGTCATAATGCTCCTCAAACAAACTGAAGAGACAGAAACTCCTCTGAAGGCACTATGCTGTCAGCTAACATGGTCTTAGTCCCAACGGGCACCCTATTCTCTATATAGTGCACAGATTTTGACCAGGGCTCATGGGACTCTGGTCAAAAGTAGTGCACTAAGTAGGAAATAGGGAGCCATTTGGGAATCGAGCCATGGTTCAACTCCTCCTAAATAACCCCAGAGTCTGTCTATCTGTCAACTCCTACAGAGTAGAGCATCATATTACTAAAAACAAGTACCTTGACGAATCCTCATAATTTAGAGATGATGATGGTGAAGGGGGTGATGAAGATAAAGTAGCTGGAGTGGCGGAGCGGCCAGCCATCCACCCTGAGGTAGAGCACCGTGTGTGTGTGTTTACGGTGCTGGTGTGTGTGCGGTGAATGGGTCCAGTCCCCAGACAGTGTGTGGAGAAAACCTCTCCCCGTCCACAGAAGTGATGAGAGACCAGCCACAGCAAGTGTGTGTGAGAGTCCATGGCCCCAGTCCCGGTGTGTGTGAGAGTCCATGGCCCCAGTCCCGGTGTGTGTGAGAGTCCATGGCCCCAGTCCCGGTGTGTGTGAGAGTCCATGGCCCCAGTCCCGGTGTGTGTGTGAGAAAGAAGAGAAGAACCCATGACTGCCGCGGCCACGTCAGCCAACCCTCCACAGGGTTTAACCCTACGAGCCCTCACACAGCTGAACAAGCTGCCTGCTCCTTCTCTCTCTCTCTCTCTCTCTCTCTCTCTCTCTCTCTCTCTCTCTCTCTCATCACAATGCATCGTCCTCACACTGTTCCAAAACTAAACATGTTCCAGAACCCCGTCCATGAACCTTCCTCCCAACTGTCGCACAGTCTGTACTGTCTCCTCTATAGACTGGGTCTCAGCTCTGTCTTCTCTATAGACTGGGTCTCAGCTCTGTCTCCTCTATAGACTGGGTCTCAGCTCTGTCTCCTCTATAGACTGAGTCCCAGCTCTGTCTCCTCTATAGACTGGGTCTCAGCTCTGTCTCCTCTATAGACTGAGTCCCAGCTCTGTCTCCTCTATAGACTGGGTCTCAGCTCTGTCTCCTCTATAGACTGTGTCTCAGCTCTTTCTCCTCTATAGACTGAGTCTCAGCTCTGTCTCCTTTATAGACTGAGTCTCAGCTCTGTCTCCTCTATAGACTGGGTCTCAGCTCTGTCTGAGGCAGCATAGCAGGAATCTCAACCAGCAAGGTCCTTCTCTGTATGTGGAACATAGAAGACAGAAGAGCAGTCCCTCTGCTGTCCCGATGTTGTCTGGTGAGGCTCTACTGTTTTTCTGTGAGTCTTTCTGCGAGGACATGTTCTCCTTCTGCTTCTCTGAGCGCCGTGGCCAGCAACGCCATGTGTTCTGGTCAGGCATGACTCTCTCTCTCTCTGTCCGTGTGTCCAACCAACTGCCTCTTCTAATCTTCCAATCTCTCTCCCTTTCCCAAACCCAGACAGCGTACTGGGTGTGTGCTGGCATACACTGTACACTGGTCACGCATTGCTCTGTCTGTGTGTGTCCAACCGACTCCGACTGCCAGGCATGTCCATAGTGTGTCGCCCGACTGACTGACTGACTGACTGACATGCCAGCGCACTGTTCTCCCTGAAGACCTCAGGAGCAGCAGTGACATAAGAGACACACTATAATAGCCTTATGTCTGTGTGTCACTGAGACTGGCAGAAGCATAACACACACACACACACACACACACACACACACACACACACACACACACACACACACACACACACACACACACACACACACACACACACACACACACACACACACACACACAGAGAGAGCTCTATGAAATGCAGAGAGAAAGGTCTCTGTCATAGACACCCCACCCACCCACCACTCCCACTCCTGTCCATCACCCTATCCCCCACCCCTCTGTCCGTCTCTCCCACCCATCCCCTCCTACGTTGGTCCTGGTGCCATGACACCACCCTGTATCTCATGCATGTGTTTTTCTCTAGTTTTACATTGTTATTGATTAGTGCATTGTTGGGTTTTGAGTTTGATAGAAAGACATTTCACTGTACTTGTCGTGCATGTGACATCAATACTTTATACTATCTCTCTCTCTACCCTACCTCTCTCTCTCTTTCCCCTTACTATTACACACAGACACATCCCTGTCTTATAACCCATACCACTACCACCCTCTGCCTCTTTCTCTCTACCCTCCCTCTCTCTTCCCCCTTTCTATTACACACAGACTCATCCCTGTCTTATAACCCATACCACTGCCACCCTCTGCCTCTCTCTCTCTAGCCCCTCTCTCTCTCTCTCTCTACCCTCCCTCTCTCTGACAGACCACTCCCTGTATTCTCTCCCTCTCTGTATCTCTCTTTCTCCATCTCCCCCTCCATCACCCCCCCCCCCTCCCTCCCGCCCTCCCTCCCTCTCCCTGACTCAGTCCCCTCCCTGTATTGTAAACCATAATGCCAGTCCTCTGCTCCAGCGTTCCAGGAGTGTCACAGTGACAGTCCAGCCGTACACAGCCTCCTACTCCCCCATCACCATCACTATCCCCTGGCCTAAAGGCTAAATCACAACCTTTGTCTGTTGGTTGGTCCCCAGTGCTTGGTACCAGCCTCCCAACTCAGCAGACACAGGACCCATTCAGTGGGCATTCTCTGGACCCTAGCACTGCCGCTGGGCAGGGGTTGTCACGGTGATAACAGCACACACACACACACGCACGCACGCACGCACGCACGCACGCACGCACACACACACACACACACACACACACACACACACACACACACACACACACACACACACACACACACACACACACACACACACACACACACACACACACACACACACACACACACACACACACACACACACACACCCAACCCCTCTGGACTCCTGATTCCCTCCCTCCCGACCGAGGTTCTTCTCTCCTTTCTATTCTAAAGAACTGTTCCTTTATATCATTCCATCCCACTAGGAATGTGCTTGTGTGTGTGAGTGTGTGTGCATGGACGTGTGTGTGCATGCGTGTGTGTCTTTCTGTGGGTGTGTGTGTGTTCGTGCATGTCATTTCATCCCACTAGGAATGTGCGTGTGTGTCCGTGCGCGCGTGTGTGTGTGCATGGACGTGTGTGTGCATGCGTGTGTGACTCTCTGTGTGTGTGTCTGTTCGTGCGTGTCATTTCATCCCACTAGAGGAATGTGTGTGTGTGTGTTTGTGCTGTCTTCCCACTCATTGCATTCCCTGGCAGTGAAGCCTGAGGTAAGAGGCAGGCATTGTGGCTGTGAGCTGGTGGGATGATAGACACACACAGTAACTTACACACTGTTGGGGTAAATGATATTCACCCACACCAAGAAACATGGTGACATGTCTCTTGGTGTAGTGACATGTCTCTTGGTGTAGTGACATGTCTCTTGGTGTAGTGACTTGTCTCTTGGTGCGGTGTGGTGACATGTCTCTTGGTGTGGTGACATGTGTCTTGGTGTGGTGACATGTCTCTTGGTGTGGTGACATGTCTCTTGGTGTAGTGTGGTGACATGTCTCTTGGTGTGGTGACATGTGTCTTGGTGTAGTGACATGTCTCTTGGTGTAGTGTGGTGACATGTCTCTTGGTGTGGTGACATGTGTCTTGGTGTGGTGACATGTCTCTTGGTGTAGTGACT
>NC_143034.1:72648870-72658870 GCF_057628025.1 Oncorhynchus mykiss | reverse complement strand
GAGAGAAAGCGAGAGAGAGAAAAAGAGAGACAGAGAGAGATAGAGAAAAAGAGAGACAGAGAGAGAGAGAGAGAATTAAGTATAAATAATGTGTATGCATGTGTGGGAGACTTTCTGTTACTGACTGCAGAGGTTGAAAGACAGCAGCACAGAGTCAATAGCACTGAGATTCAGGACCACAGAGAAACAGAGGGTGGAGAGGAAGAGGAGGAGGAGGATAGATGAACAGGAAACGATGCATCCAGACCAGAGCCAATCCCTCATGAATCTCTCCTCTCCCCTCCTACTCTCCTCCTCCTCTTTCCTCCTCCTCTCCTCTCCCCTCCTACTCTCCTCTCCTCTCCTCTCCTCCCCTCTCCCCTCCTACTCTCTTCTCCTCTCTCCTCCTACTCTCCTCTCCTCTCTCCTCCTCCTCTCCCCTCCTCTCCTCTCCTCTCCTCTCTTCTCTCCTCCTCCTCTCCCCTCCTCTCTCCTTTTCTCAACAGTTGTTTTCATTGAATCACCAAAATCAATCCCCCTCTTTAAAAAATAATAAAATCCAACCCCTCCTTTCTCCTCTATCCTCTCTTCCCTCCCCCCTTCCCCCGCCCCCTCCTTTCTCCTCTGTCCTCTCTTCCCTCCCCCCTTCCCCCGCCCCCTCCTTTCTCCTCTGTCCTCTCTTCCCTCCCCCCTTCCCCCGCCCCCTCCTTTCTCCTCTGTCCTCTCTTCCCTCCCCCCTTCCCCCGCCCCCTCCTTTCTCCTCTGTCCTCTCTTCCCTCCCCCCTTCCCCCGCCCCCTCCTTTCTCCTCTGTCCTCTCTTCCCTCCCCCTTCCCCCGCCCCCTCCTTTCTCCTCTGTCCTCTCTTCCCTCCCCCCTTCCCCCGCCCCCTCCTTTCTCCTCTATCCTCTCTTCCCTCCCCCCTTCCCCGCCCCCTCCTTTCTCCTCTGTCCTCTCTTCCCTCCCCCCTTCCCCCGCCCCCTCCTTTCTCCTCTGTCCTCTCTTCCCTCCCCCCTTCCCCCGCCCCCTCCTTTCTCCTCTATCCTCTCTTCCCTCCCCCCTTCCCCCGCCCCCTCCTTTCTCCTCTGTCCTCTCTTCCCTCCCCCCTTCCCCCGCCCCCTCCTTTCTCCTCTGTCCTCTCTTCCCTCCCCCCTTCCCCCGCCCCCTCCTTTTTCCTCTATCCTCTCTTCCCTCCCCCCTTCCCCCATCCCCTCCTTTCTCCTCTGTCCTCTCCCCCTCTCCCATCACTCATTTCTCCTCTCTCCCCCTCTCCCACCCCCCCATTCTCCTCTATCCTCTCTTCCCTCCCCCCTTCCCCCGCCCCCTCCTTTCTCCTCTGTCCTCTCCCCCTCTCCCATCACTCATTTCTCCTCTCTCCCCCTCTCCCACCCCCCCATTCTCCTCTGTCCGCGGTTCTCTCCTCTCTCCCATACTCTCTCCCCTCTCCCACCCCTACGTTCTCCTCTGTGCTTGTTCTATCTTCTCTCCCCCATTCTCCCACCCCTCCTTTCTCCTCTGTTCTCTCTTCTCTCCCCCACTCTCTCCCCCCTCCCACCCCTCCTTTCTCCTCTGTCCTCTGCTGTCTCCCCCACTCTTTCTCTCCCTCTCCCCATCGCCTCTCCTCCTCTCTTCCCCACTCTCCTCTCCTCACCCTGCAACACCTGAACCAATCATACGGCCGTAGCTATGGAGGACAGGAGGGAGAGAGGCAATTGGCTGCTAGCCTGACGCTGACTTGTCCAATCCCTGCTCATGCTCACATCCTGGGATTCAGAGCACAACACACACACACACACACACACACACACACACACACACACACACACACACACACACACACACACACACACACACACACACACACACACACACACACACACACACACACACACACACACACCATGAAGTATAGCAAACAGCTGACAGCCCAGAGAATAAGAGAGTGTGAGGGTTATAGCTTCCTTCCTCCCCAATGTGCTCCAGCTCTCTTGCATTCCTCTCACACACACACACACACACACACACACACACACACACACACACACACACACACACACACACACACACACACACACGCACACAGACACACACACACACACACACACACACAAACTGCCACGGAGCACTGCAGCAGGCCAGCCTCATTCTGCATTACGCAACAGACAGATGTTACAGTGAGAGAGAGAGGACGAGGGAGAGGAGGGGAGATGGAGGAAGAGTGGAAAAGAGAGCATGTCTGTGCTCTGTCCCTGTTTGTCAGGAAAGTCTCACCATCTCTCAAATTAACAACCCAGTGTGCAGGCCAATGTTCTGATGATGTTCTGATAATGTTCTGATGAAGTTCTGAGGATGTGGTATGATGATGTTCTGAGGATGGGGTATGATAATGTTCTGATAATGTTCTGATGATGTTCTGAGGATGGGGTATGATGATGTTCTGAGGATGGGGTATGATGATGTTCTGATGATAGGGTATGATGATGTTCTGATGATAGGGTATGATGATGTTCTGATGATAGGGTATGATGATGTTCTGATGATAGGGTATGATGGTGTTCTGATGATGTTCTGATGATGTTCTGAGGATGGGGTATGATGATGTTATGATGATGGGGTATAATGATGTTCTGATGATGGGGTATGATGATGTGATGTTCTGATGATGTACTGAGGATGGGGTATGATGATGTTCTGAGGATGGGGTATGATGATGTTCTGATGATGGGGTATGATGATGTTCTGATGATGTTCTGATGATGTTCTGATGATGGGGTATGATGATGTGATGTTCTGATGATGTACTGAGGATGGGGTATGATGATGTTATGATGATGGGGTATGATGATGTTCTGATGATGGGGTATGATGATGTGATGTTCTGATGATGTACTGAGGGTGGGGTATGATGATGTTCTGAGGATGGGGTATGATGATGTTCTGATGATAGGGTATGATGATAGGGTATGATGATGTTATGATGATGGTCTGATGATAGGGTATGATGGTGTTCTGATGATGTTCTGATGATGTTATGATGATAGGGTATGATGATGTTCTGATGATGTTATGATGATAGGGTATGATGATGTTCTGATGATGTTCTGATGATGTTATGATGATGTTATGATGATAGGGTATGATGATGTTATGATGATGTTCTGATGATAGGGTATGATGGTGTTCTGATGATGTTCTGATGATGTTATGATGATAGGGTATGATGATGTTCTGATGATGTTATGATGATAGGGTATGATGATGTTATGATGATGTTATGATGATAGGGTATGATGATGTTATGATGATGGGGTATGATGGTGTTCTGATGATGGGGTATGATGGTGTTCTGATGATGTTCTGATGATGTTCTGATGATAGGGTATGATGATGTTCTGATGATGTTCTTATGATGTTCTGATGATAGGGTATGATGGTGTTCTGATGATGTTCTGATGATGTTCTGATGATAGGGTATGATGGTGTTCTGATGATGTTCTGATGATGTTATGATGATAGGGTATGATGATGTTCTGATGATGGGGTATGATGATGTTCTGATGATGTTCTGATGATGTTCTGATGATAGTTATGATGATGGGGTATGATGCTGTTCTGATGATAGGGTATGATGATGTTCTGATGATGTTCTGATGATGGGGTATGATGATGGCCCTGCTGGGTCCACGTATGCATTCCAAATGGCACCATAACGCACTACAAGTCCCATGGTCCAACGTTGTGCACTGTGTAGGGAATTGGGTGCCATTTGGATTAGTACAGCCTGGAGTGTGGACCTGAGACAACTCTAATAACACTCAATTGAGTAATCAAGCAATTTGACTGATTAACCCAGGGCTAGACTTGACATTTAATTACTCGAGAGAAGAGGAGAGAAGAGAGGAGAGGAGAGAAGAGACAGCCTTATGGGTCATAGGGGATATATAGAGGTGAAAGTTCAAAGGTCATAGGTGATGGGTCATAGATAGACTAGGATCTTACTGGATCGTCCGGGCTGTTTGGAGACGGGAAGGGAGACCTCAGTGAGGGGGAGGATGTAGACTTCAGGTCCATTCTGAGACGAGGCCAGGTCAGCCTGGTACTCCTCTCCCTCTGTGTTCTCAAACTCCTGTTGGGAGGGGAGAGAAGACACTGGGGTTAGTGTGTATGTGACATGGAGAAAGAGAGAGGGGGGGGGGGGCAGAGAGAGAGAGACAGAGAGAGAGAGACAAGAAAGAATTTGTATGCATGTGTGGGTCACAGAGAGAAAGTGGGTGCCTGTGTGTGTGTGTGTGTGTGTGTGATTCAATAACACAGTGTGTTTAGTCATCTGAGTGTTCATGCCTTCTGCATTAAAGGGATAATCCACCACAAATCACTAATTCCTGTGGTTAACAGTGTTAAATAACACTAATATGTGAAGAAATGTTTTTTCATTGTGTCATTATAACAAGGTTGGTGGCAACATGTGAAAATCGTCCTGGAAATCTGTTGCAGCTCAAGCCGACTACAAAACCCACAATGCAATGCTCTCTCTATGGGCTAGCAAGCTAGCAAATGCAGCTACACACAGTACTATCAAAGCCAATATCAGCATGTGAAGTAGCTAGCTAGCTGTAAAATGTAGGAGTCTATCTCACCGGGTTCAACTTGCAGTTCCTCTCTGCCCAGAGCTATAGCAACAATGGCCCTTTCTTATGTTTCCCACAGGCACACTGAGAGATGCTACTTGAAGGAGAAACTGAGTTGAATCATTTGGTCCACTGTTTAGATTGAGCACATCTAAGAGACATACATGAGGATATAAACAGATGGATGTGTTCTAGACCATGTTCTGGAGTGAAGGTAATAGACCAGTATGCCCATGTCAACTATTGGCTGATTTGGTGATCGATCTGGAGTGAAGGTAATAGACCAGTATGCCCATATCGTCTATTGGCTGATTTGGTGATCTGGAGTGAAGGTAATAGACCAGTATGCCCATGTCATCTATTTGCTGATTTGGTGATCTGGAGTGAAGGTAATAGACCAGTATGCCCATGTCATCTATTGGCTGATTTGGTGATCGATCTGGAGTGAAGGTAATAGACCAGTATGCCCATGTCATCTATTGGCTGATTTGGTGATCTGGAGTGAAGGTAATAGACCAGTATGCCCATGTCATCGATTGGCTGATTTGGTGATCGATCTGGAGTGAAGGTAATAGACCAGTATGCCCATGTCATCTATTGGCTGATTTGGTGATCTGGAGTGAAGGTAATAGACCAGTATGCCCATGTCATCTATTGGCTGATTTGGTGATCTGGAGTGAAGGTAATAGACCAGTATGCCCATGTCATCTATTGGCTGATTTGGTGATCGATCTGGAGTGAAGGTAATAGACCAGTATGCCCATGTCATCTATTGGCTGATTTGGTGATCTGGAGTGAAGGTAATAGACCAGTATGCCCATGTCATCTATTGGCTGATTTGGTGATCTGGAGTGAAGGTAATTGACCAGTATGCCCATGTCATCGATTGGCTGATTTGGTGATCGATCTGGAGTGAAGGTAATAGACCAGTATGCCCATGTCATCTATTGGCTGATTTGGTGATCTGGAGTGAAGGTAATTGTGATAAAATCATTGTGAAATGTGATAGTGTGTCATCACCTATTTCCAGTAATGAGAATTATGTAGCTAAGTGATAGGCCACACAAGCTCACAGAACGGGACCTCCAAGTGCTGAACCGTGTAAAAGATCGTCCGTCCTCGGTTGCAACACTAACTACCGAGTTCTAAACTGCTTCTTGGAAGCAATATCAGCACAATAACTGTTTGTTGGGAACTTCATGAAATGGGTTTCCGTGGCAGAGCAGCCGCACACAAGCCTAAGATCCCCATGTGCAATGCTAAGGGTCGGCTGGAGTGGTGTAACGCATGCTGCCATTGGCCTCTGGAGCAGTGGAAACACGTTCTTTGGAGTGATGAATCACACTTCACTATCTGGCAGTCCGAAGGACGAATCTGGGTTTGTCGGTTCCCAGGGGAACGCTACCTGCCTGAATGTATAGTGCCAACTGTAAAGTCTGGTGGAGGAGGAATAATGGTCTGGGGCTGTTTTTCATTGTTCGGGCTAGGCCTCTTTGTTCCAGGGAAGGGAAATCTTAATCAAATCGAATTGTATTTGTCACATGCACCGAATACAACATGTGTAGACCTTACGGTGAAATGCTTACTTACAAGCCCTTAACCAACAATACAGTTTTAAGAAAAATAAGTGTTACGGTGTATGGAGCTACAGCATACAATGACATTCTAGACGATTCTCTGCTTCCAACTTTGTGGCAACAGTTTGGGGAAGGCCCTTTCCTGTTTCAATATTTAAAAAAAAAAATGTTTTTTACCTTTATTTAACTAGGCAAGTCAGTTAAGAACAAATTCTTATTTTCAATGACGGCCTAGGAACAGTGGGTTAACTGCCTGTTCAGGGGCAGAACGACAGATTTGTACCTTGTCAGCTCGGGGATTTGAACTTGCAACCTTTCAGTTACTAGTCCAATGCTCTAACCACTAGGCTACCCTGCCGCCCCGGTCCATACAGAAATGGTTTGTCGAGATTGGTGGGGAAGAACTTGACTGGCCTGCACAGAGCCCTGACCTCAACTCCATCGAACATCTTTGGGATGAATTGGAACGCCGACTGCGAGCCAGGCCTAATCTCCCAACATCAGTGCCCAACCTCACTAATGCTCTTGTGGCTGAATGGAAGAAAGTCCCCACAGCAATGTTCCAACATCTAGTGGAAAGCCTTCCCAGAAGAGTGGAGGCTTTTATAGCAGCAAAGGGGGGACCAACTCCATATTAATGGCCATGATTTTGAAATGTGATTTACGACAAGCAGGTGTCCACATACTTTTGGTCATGTAGTGTATATACAACACCAGGTGACTACCTCATGAAGCTGGTTGAGAGAAGGCCAAGAGTGGCCAAAGCTGTCGTCAAGGCAAAGAGTGGCTACTTTGAAGAACCTCAAATATTTTAAATATATTTTGATTTGGTTCCTACATGATTCCATATGTGTTATTTCATAGTTTATGTCTTCACTTTTACTCTAGAATGTAGAAAATAGTAAAAATAAAGAAAAACCCTGGAATGAGTAGGTGTGTCCAAACGTTTGACTGGTGCTGTCTATATAGGAGAGAGATAGAGAGTAGGGATGGATGGAAAGAGAGAGACACATCTTGTCTTCTGTTCTCTCCTCTGCAGGGATCTCAGCAGAACAACACCATAGACTAGACAGATAACTGAGTGTCCCGAATGGCACACTATTCCCTATGTAGTGCACTACTTTAGACCAGGGCCCTGCACTCTATAGGGAATAGGGTGCCATTTGGGACACAGCCTGGGAGAGCTTGGCAGACGTGCAGCACAGTTCTGTCTGAAGTACAGCTGGAGAAATAGACACATTACATTTACACTTCAATTGATTTATTAGCATGATGTACACAATGTACATCTCTCTCTTTCAATAGAGAGATACACGGAGGGTTGCTAGGAGGAAGTGGAATGCTGACCTCTTCCTCCATCTCTACTCTGGGTCCCCTTCCTCCTCCTATCATGCCTCAACTGTCTTCCTACTGTCTTGAGATTTGGCTCTAAACTGCTTATTTTCACAAAACAACAGATCTGATGAATATGAGCCACAAGCAGAAACAGACAGTTGTACAACCCTTCCTTCTAACCCTGCCTGCTAGACACAAACAGAACACATCCCCTCTGTCCCTTCTGAACACCAGTGTCTCTTTACACTCTGAACACCTGTGTCTCTTTACACTCTAAACACCAGTATCTCTTTACACTCTGAACACCAGTGTCTCTTTACACTCTGAACACCAGTGTCTCTTTACACTCTGAACACCAGTGTCTCTTTACACTCTGAACACCAGTGTCTCTTTACACTCTGAACACCAGTGTCTCTTTACACTCTGAACACCAGTGTCTTTTTACACTCTGAACACCAGTGTCTCTTTACACTCTGAACACCAGTGTCTCTTTACACTCTGAACACCAGTGTCTCTTTACACTCTGAACACCAGTGTCTCTGTCCCTTCTAAACACCAGTGTCTCTTTACACTCTGAACACCAGTGTCTCTTTACACTCTGAACACCAGTGTCTCTTTACACTCTGAACTCCAGTGTCTCTTTACACTCTGAACTCCAGTGTCTCTTTACACTCTGAACACCAGTGTCTCTTTACACTCTGAACACCAGTGTCTCTTTACACTCTGAACACCAGTGTCTCTTTACACTCTGAACACCAGTGTCTCTTTACACTCTGAACACCAGTGTCTCTTTACACTCTGAACACCAGTGTCTCTTTACACTCTGAACACCAGTGTCTCTTTACACTCTGAACACCAGTGTCTCTTTACACTCTAAACACCAGTGTCTCTTTACACTCTGAACACCAGTGTCTCTTTACACTCTGAACACCAGTGTCTCTGTCCCTTCTAAACACCAGTGTCTCTTTACACTCTGAACACCAGTGTCTCTTTACACTCTGAACTCCAGTGTCTCTTTACACTCTGAACACCAGTGTCTCTTTACACTCTAAACACCAGTGTCTCTTTACACTCTGAACACCAGTGTCACTTTACACTCTAAACACCAGTGTCTCTTTACACTCTGAACACCAGTGTCTCTTTACACTCTGAACACCAGTGTCACTTTACACTCTAAACACCAGTGTCTCTTTACACTCTGAACACCAGTGTCTCTTTACACTCTGAACACCAGTGTCTCTTTACACTCTGAACACCAGTGTCTCTTTACACTCTAAACACCAGTGTCACTTTACACTCTAAACACCAGTGTCTCTTTACACTCTGAACACCAGTGTCTCTTTACACTCTGAACACCAGTGTCTCTTTACACTCTGAACACCAGTGTCACTTTACACTCTAAACACCAGTGTCTCTTTACACTCTGAACACCAGTGTCTCTTTACACTCTGAACACCAGTGTCTCTTTACACTCTAAACACCAGTGTCTCTTTACACTCTGAACACCAGTGTCTCTTTACACTCTGAACACCAGTGTGTCTGTCCCTTCTGAACACCAGTGTCTCTTTACACTCTGAACACCAGTGTCTCTTTACACTCTGAACACCAGTGTCTCTTTACACTCTGAACACCAGTGTCTCTTTACACTCTGAACACCAGTGTCTCTTTACACTCTGAACACCAGTGTCTCTTTACACTCTGAACACCAGTGTCTCTTTACACTCTGAACACCAGTGTCTCTTTACACTCTGAACACCAGTGTCTCTTTACACTCTAAACACCTCCAGCAGCGACAGAGTACTACGCTGCCAATCCATCTTCAGAGACTGTGTTTGTACAGGGAGAGAGTGGCTGGCAATACTGCTCTGTTCTCAACTACTGAGCCATCCATTATTTACCTAATGAACTACAGCACAGAACAAACCTATCTAGAGGAGAGAAGAGAGGGGAGGGGAGGGGAGGGGAGGGGAGGGGAGGGGAGGGGAGGGGAGGGGAGGGGAAGGGAAGGGAGGGGAGGGGAGGGGAAGAGGTGAAGAGAACAAGGGGAATGGAATCATGCAAGACAACGCTTCACTGCGACAGAAAAACCCCTCTGCTCTGATTCATAAGACTGATTAAAAGATGGCACCCTTTTGCTTCTCATTCACAACACCACCTGTCTGTCTCAGGAACAGAGCATGAAAGACAGAAAGAAAGAAAGAAAGAAAGAAAGAGAGAGAGAAAGAGAGAGAGTGAAAGAAAGAAAGAAAGAAAGAAAGAGGAGACATGACAGAGAAGAGCGAACGGACGAGAAGACTAGAAATGAGAAAAGGCCATAACCTTTACTAAACACTGTACACTCTCCTCTCTTCTCTTTTCTCTAAACACTTACAACACCCAACCACAGACCTGAGTCTGTCTGTCCGTCCCACAGAGTGGTCACAGTGAAAGAAGGATGACATAAAGAAGGCTTTTGGTGGTGCAGTGGTGCGATGTGGCTAGTGG
>NC_143034.1:72631370-72643870 GCF_057628025.1 Oncorhynchus mykiss | reverse complement strand
GTCAGTGCTCCCTCCTCCGGAGCCCATGATGAGTGTCAGTGTTCCCTCCTCAGGAGCCCATGATGACAGTGTCAGTGCTCCCTCCTCAGGAGCCCATGATGACAGTGTCAGTGCTCCCTCCTCCGGAGCCCATGATGAGTGTCAGTGTTCTCTCCTCAGAAGCCCATGATGACAGTGTCAGTGTTCCCTCCTCAGGAGCCCATGATGACAGTGTCAGTGCTCCCTCCTCCGGAGCCCATGATGAGTGTCAGTGTTCTCTCCTCAGGAGCCCATGATGACAGTGTCAGTGCTCCCTCCTCCGGAGCCCATGATGAGTGTTAGTGTTCTCTCCTCAGAAGCCCATGATGAGTGTCAGTGCTCTCTCCTCAGGAGCCAATGATGATTGTCAGTGTTCCCTCCTCAGGAGCCCATGATGAGTGTCAGTTCTCTCTCCTCAGAAGCCCATGATGACAGTGTCAGTGCTCTCTCCTCCGGAGCCCATGATGAGAGTGTCAGTGCTCTCTCCTCAGAGCCCATGATGACAGTGTCAGTGCTCTCTCCTCAGGAGCCCATGATGACAGTGTCAGTGCTCTCTCCTCAGGAGCCCATGATGACAGTGTCAGTGCTCCCTCCTCAGAGCCCATGATGACAGTGTCGGTGCTCCCTCCTCAGAGCCCATGATGACAGTGTCAGTGTTCCCTCCTCAGAGCCCATGATGATAGTGTCAGTGCTCTCTCCTCAGAAGCCCATGATGACAGTGTCAGTGTTCCCTCCTCAGAGCCCATGATGACAGTGTCAGTGCTCCCTCCTCAGAGCCCATGATGACAGTGTCAGTGCTCCCTCCTCAGAGCCCATGATGACAGTGTCAGTGTTCCCTCCTCAGAGCCCATGATGATAGTGTCAGTGCTCTCTCCTCAGAAGCCCATGATGACAGTGTCAGTGCTCTCTCCTCAGCCGATAATGACAGTGCTTCGGAGCCCTTTGACAGTGCATTGAACCCCCTGTTCAGCAGCTGTGTTGAAAGACTAACCAGAACAGCCTAGTTCAGCTTGGCTCTGAAGTGTGGAGAGAGGCACTGTCGGAACTCAGAACACAATGGTGGTTATCACACTGCAGGACTAAGCTGACACTGAGCCAAGCCCAGATGAGTTGGCCTGGATATGCATCCACCATAATGTCTTGAACCATGCTAGAGAAGTCAGGAAGAAGAGAACATCCAGCTCAGTGCATCCTAGGTTGTCCTGACTGTGAAAGACCAATGTGGGATTTAGCATTTTTGGTCATTCAGAGTGTATGTCTCATGGAATTTTTCACACAAGGCGTTTTTCCTTCGCCGGGTGGGCCGTTTGGGAATTGTTTTGCAAAGTGTTATAACACCTTCAGAAACAGTGTCACAGACTGATAAATGTGTTAAAACACCTCCAGAAACAGTGTCACAGATGGAGAAATGTGTTATAACACCTCCAGAAACAGTGTTACAGACTGGCTGATAAATATGTTATAACACCTCCAGAAACAGTGTTACAGACTGGCTGATAATGTGTTATAACACCTCCAGAAACAGTGTTAGACTGGCTGATAATGTGTTATAACACCTCCAGAAACAGTGTTACAGACTGGCTGATAAATGTGTTATAACACCTCCAGAAACAGTGTTACAGACTGGCTGATAATGTGTTATAACACCTCCAGAAACAGTGTTACAGACTGGCTGATAATGTGTTATAACACCTCCAGAAACAGTGTTACAGACTGGCTGATAAATGTGTTATAACACCTCCAGAAACAGTGTTAGACTGGCTGATAATGTGTTATAACACCTCCAGAAACAGTGTTACAGACTGGCTGATAATGTGTTATAACACCTCCAGAAACAGTGTTAGACTGGCTGATAATGTGTTATAACACCTCCAGAAACAGTGTTACAGACTGGCTGATAAATGTGTTATAACACCTCCAGAAACAGTGTTACAGACTGGCTGATAATGTGTTATAACACCTCCAGAAACAGTGTTACAGACTGGCTGATAATGTGTTATAACACCTCCAGAAACAGTGTTACAGACTGGCTGATAAATGTGTTATAACACCTCCAGAAACAGTGTTAGACTGGCTGATAATGTGTTATAACACCTCCAGAAACAGTGTTACAGACTGGCTGATAAATGTGTTATAACACCTCCAGAAACAGTGTTACAGACTGGCTGATAATGTGTTATAACACCTCCAGAAACAGTGTTACAGACTGGCTGATAATGTGTTATAACACCTCCAGAAACAGTGTTACAGACTGAGAAATGTGTTATAACACCTCCAGAAACAGTGTTACAGACGGAGAAATGTGGATTTCATAAACCTTTGACTATTGGATGTTCTTATAGGCACTTTAGTATTGCCAGTGTAACAGTATAGCTTCCGTCCCTCTCCTCGCCCCTACCTGGGCTCGAATCAGAAACACATCGACAATGACCACACTCGAAGCATCGTTACCCATCGCTCCACAAACGTCGCGGGAACAACTACTTCAAGGTCTCAGAGTGAGTGACGTCACCGATTGAAACGCTATTAGCGCGCACCCCGCTAACTAGCTAGCTGTTTCACATCCGTTACACCAGCCTAATCTCAGGAGTTGATAGGCCTGAACTCAAAAACACTCAATGCTTGAAGCACAGTGAAGATCTGCTGGCAAACACAGTAAAGTGCTGTTTGAATGAATGCTTACGAGCCTGCTGCTGCCTACCACCGCTCAGTCAGATTGCTCTATCAAATATCAAATCATAGACTTCATTATAACATAATAACACACAGAAATACGAGCCTTTGGACATTAATATGGTAAAATCCGGAAACTATAATTTCGAAAACAAAACGTTTATTCTTTCAGTGAAATATGGAACCGTTCGGTATTTTATCTAAAGGGTGACATCCCTAAGTCTAAATATCCTTGTTACATTGCACAACCTTCAATGTTATGTCATAATTACGTAAAATTTTGGCAAATTAGTTCGCAACGAGCCAGGCGGCCCAAACTGTTGCATATACCCTGACTCTGCGTGCAATGAACGCAAGAGAAGTGACACAATTTCACCTGGTTAATATTGCCTGCTAATCTGGATTTATTTAGCTAAATATGCAGGTTTAAAAATATATACTTCTGTGTATTGATTTTAAGAAAGGCATTGATGTTTACGATTAGGTACATTCGCGCAACGATTGTGCTTTTTTCGCAAATGCGCTTTTGTTAAATCATCCCCCGTTTGGCGAAGTTGGCTGTCTTTGTTAGGAAGAAATAGTCTTCACACAGTTTGCAACGAGCCAGGCGGCCCAAACTGCTGCATATAGCATGACTCTGTTGCACTGTTCCCAACGAGCCAGGCGGCCCAAACTGCTGCATATACCCTGACTCTGTTGCACTGTTCCCAACGAGCCAGGCGGCCCAAACTGCTGCATATACCCTGACTCTGTTGCACTGTTCCCAACGAGCCAGGCGGCCCAAACTGCTGCATATACCCTGACTCTGTTGCACAGAACGCAAGAGAAGTGACACAATTTCCCTAGTTAAAAGAAATTCATGTTAGCAGGCTATATTAACTAAATATGCAGGTTTAAATATATATACTTGTGTGTTGATTTTAAGAAAGGCGTTGATGTTTATGGTTAGGTACATATTGGTGCAACGACAGTCCTTTTTTAGAAAATGTGCTTGTTAAATCACCCATTTGGTGAAGTAGGCTGTGATTCAATGATAGATTAACAGGCACCACATTGATTATATGCAACGCAGGACAAGCAAGATAAACTAGTAATATCATCAACCATGTGTAGTTAACTAGTGATTATGTTAAGATTGTTTTTATAAGATAAGTTTAATGCTAGCTAGCAACTTACCTTGGCTCCTTGCTGCACTCGTATAACAGGTAGTCAGCCTGCCACGCAGTCTCCTCGTGGAGTGCAATGTAATCGGCCATGATCGGTGTCCAGAAATGTCAATTACCGATTGTTATGAAAACTTGTAATCAGCCCTGATTAATCAGCCATTTTGATTAATCGGTCGACCTCTACTCCAGACAGGTAAATATTCCATCCCTCCTACACAAACAGAACATCTGGTACAGTATACACAGGCTCCAGATCATTTCATATGGACACTACATTTGAGCAGGGCCCATAGTGGAACAGGGCCCATAGGGGAACAGGGCCCATAGGGGAATAGGGCCCATAGGGGAACATGGGCCACAGGGGAACAGGACCCATTGGGGAACAGGACCCATAGGGGAACAGGGCCCATAAGGGAACAGGGCCCATAGGGAACAGGGCCCATAGGGGAACAGGGCCCATAGGGGAACAGGGCCCATACGGGAACAGGACCCATAGGGGAACAGGGCCCATAAAGGAACAGGGCCCATAAGGGAACAGGGCCCATAAGGGAACAGGACCCATAAGGGAACAGGGCCCATAGGGGAACAGGGCCCATAGGGGAACAGGGCCCATAGGGGAACAGGGCCCATAAGGGAACAGGGCCCATAAGGGAACAGGACCCATAAGGGAACAGGGCCCATAGGGGAACAGGATCCATAAGGGAACAGGACCCATAGGGGAACAGGGGCCATAGGGGAACAGGGGCCATAAGGGAACAGGGGCCATAGGGGAACAGGGGCCATAGGGAACAGGGCCCATAGGGGAACAGGGCCCATAAGGGAACAGGGCCCATAGGGGAACAGGGCCCATAGGAGAACAGGGCCCATAGGAGAACAGGGCCCATAGGGAACAGGGCCCATAGGGAACAGGGGCCATAGGGAACAGGGCCCATAAGGGAACAGGGCCCATAAGGGAACAGGACCCATAAGGGAACAGGGCCCATAGGGGAACAGGATCCATAAGGGAACAGGACCCATAGGGGAACAGGGGCCATAGGGGAACAGGGGCCATAAGGGAACAGGGGCCATAGGGGAACAGGGGCCATAGGGAACAGGGCCCATAGGGGAACAGGGCCCATAAGGGAACAGGGCCCATAGGGGAACAGGGCCCATAGGAGAACAGGGCCCATAGGAGAACAGGGCCCATAGGGAACAGGGCCCATAGGGAACAGGGGCCATAGGGAACAGGGCCCATAAGGGAACAGGGCCCATAAGGGAACAGGGCCCATAAGGGAACAGGGCCCATAGGGAACAGGGCCCATAGGGGAACAGGGGCCATAGGGGAACAGGGGCCATAGGGGAACAGGGGCCATAGGGAACAGGACCCATAGGGGAACAGGACCCATAGGGGAACAGGGGCCATAGGGGAACAGGGGCCATAGGGGAACAGGGGCCATAGGGGAACAGGGTCCATAGGGAACAGGGGCCATAGGGAACAGGGATTGGGATGCAGATCTAATATGGAGGCAGCAGTGTAGAGTAGGAGCAGCAGGGACTCACACAGGAAATAAATAGTGAAAACATGATGAAACGGACTTAATGAAAGTGTAATCTACTTTATATTACTGCAATCAGATCAGCAGCGTAAAGATATACCACAGACTGTTTCCTCTGACTGCCTCACAACATGTGTTATACTGTCCACTATTAAGTAGAGTAGAGTACACATGAATGGTACAGAAAGGGAGTAAATTAAATACAGGAAAGTTACTAGTATTTTACAGGTACATTGTGTGAGGGGAAGAGAGAGAGATGGAAAGAGGAGAGGAAGAGATAGAGAGAGAAAGAGAAGCGGAAGAGAGAGATAGAACGAGGAGAGGAAGAGAGAGAGAGAGAAAGAGAAGCGGAAGAGAGAGATAGAACGAGGAGAGGAAGAGAGAGAGAGAGAAAGAGAAGCGGAAGAGAGAGATAGAAAGAGGAGAGGAAGAGAGAGAGAGAGAAAGAAGAGAGGAAGAGAGAGAGAGAAATAATTAAAAGAGGAGGGGAAGAGAGAGACAGAAAGAAAAGAGGAAGACAGACAGGATGAAAGAGATAACAGGGGGAGGAAGAGTTACAGTAGACACACAAACACACACACACCACACACACATACCAACCACCAGCTTAATACTGTTTACATTATGAGGCAAGAGGTCTGCAGGAACACACACACATACGCAAGCACACGTCAACACAGAGAGCTTACTAAATCTCCCCCTCCTCATTCTTCACACCTCGTCCTTCACATCAAAAAGAGATTACATTTGAATGCCAACGTTAGGGGGTCAGGCGATTGTACTGTAATTGGGGCCACTGCTAGAAGTGAGGAGATTGTACTGTAATTGGGGCCACTGCTAGAAGTGTGGAGATTGTACTGTAATTGGGGCCACTGCTAGAAGTGAGGAGATTGTACTGTAATTGGGGCCACTGCTAGAAGTGTGGAGATTGTACTGTAATTGGGGCCACTGCTAGAAGTGAGGAGATTGTACTGTAATTGGGGCCACTGCTAGGAGTGAGGAGATTGTACTGTAATTGTGGCCACTGCTAGGAGTGAGGGGATTGTACTGTAATTGTGGCCACTGCTAGGAGTGAGGAGATTGTACCGTAATTGTGGCCACTGCTAGGAGTGAGGAGATTGTACTGTAATTGTGGCCACTGCTAGGAGTGAGGAGATTGTACTGTAATTGTGGCCACTGCTAGGAGTGAGGAGATTGTACTGTAATTGGGGCCACTGCTAGGAGTGAGGAGATTGTACTGTAATTGGGGCCACTGCTAGGAGTGAGGAGATTGTACTGTAATTGTGGCACTGCAAGAAGTGAGGAGATTGTACTGTAATTCTGGCCACTGCTAGGAGTGAGGAGATTGTACTGTAATTGTGGCCACTGCTAGGAGTGAGGAGATTGTACTGTAATTGTGGCCACTGCTAGGAGTGAGGAGATTGTACTGTAATTGTGGCCACTGCTAGGAGTGAGGAGATTGTACTGTAATTGTGGCCACTGCTAGGAGTGAGGAGATTGTACTGTAATTGGGGCCACTGCTAGGAGTGAGGAGATTGTACTGTAATTGTGGCCACTGCTAGGAGTGAGGAGATTGTACTGTAATTGTGGCCACTGCTAGGAGTGAGGAGATTGTACTGTAATTGGGGCCACTGCTAGGAGTGAGGAGATTGTACTGTAATTGTGGCCACTGCTAGGAGTGAGGAGATTGTACTGTAATTGTGGCCACTGCTAGGAGTGAGGAGATTGTACTGTAATTGTGGCCACTGCTAGGAGTGAGGAGATTGTACTGTAATTGGGGCCACTGCTAGGAGTGAGGAGATTGTACTGTAACTGCCAGTAGAAATCATCCTAGTACTCCCCTTAATATAACTGAAGAAAGCTTCCCATCCAGCAGCCATTTTAAGATCCATTGCTCCCTCTACCACTGTCTTTATTTGAGTATCCTATTATAAGCTGCTGGGGAACCTTAGTCTCTCAGGGGGCGTGGTTCTCAGGGGGCGTGGTGCTCTGGGGGCGTGGTGCTCTGTCAATGAGGAGGGAGATCTGGAGGATTCCATGCTTTCTCTTACAGGCTGCTCTTTTTTTGAGCATGACATCTGAGGGCTGAATGGTGTTGTGATGTATGGTAGACTCTTTCTTTACCTATCTCTCTCTCTCTCTTTCTCCGTCTCTCTCTCTCTCTCTCTCTCTCTCTCTCTCTCTCTCCCACTCTCCCTCTCTCTCTCTCTCTCTGTCTCTCTCTCTCTCTCTCTCTCTCTCTCTCTCTCTCTCTCTCTCTCCCTCTCTCTCTCTCTCTCTCTCTCCCACTCTCCCTCTCTCTCTCTCTCTCTGTCTCTCTCTCTCTCTCTCTCTCTCTCTCTCTCTCTCTCTGTCTCTCTCTCTCTGTCTCTCTCTCTCTCTCTCTCTCTCTCTCTCTCTCTCTCTCTCAGGCAGACAGGCAGGGACCATCGACCTAGGCCTTCTATAAATATTTGAGGAGCCCCCATTACCTTTGGCGGTGTGGCAGCAAAATGAAAACAAAGCACTTTAGCTGAGGCTCATATTCTCCTTATTAAAGAGCTGTCTACAGTGCTGTGGGGATGATGATGGATATGTCACCCTGAGAGGGGAGGAGAGGAGGAGGAGAGGAGAAGAGAGGAGGTGTGAGAGGAGGGGAAATGAGAAGATAGGAGGGGGAAGAGGAGGAGAGGAGAGGAGAGGAGGAGAGGGGATGAGAGGAAAGGAGGGGGAGAGGAGGCGAGGGGAGGAGAGGAAAGGAGGGAGGAGAGGAGGCGAGGGGAGGAGAGGAAAGGAGGGGGGAGAGGAGGAGAGGGAGGAGAGGAAAAGAGAGGAGGTGTGAGAGGAGGGGAAAGGAGAAGATAGGAGGGGGAAGAGGAGGAGAGGGGAGGAGAGGAGGAGAGGGGAGGAGAGGGGAGGAGAGGAAAAGAGAGGTGTGAGAGGAGGGGAAAGGAGAAGATAGGAGGGGGAAGAGGACGAGAGGGGAGGAGAGGAAAAGAAAGGAGGGGAAGAGGAGGAGAGGGGAGGAGAGGAAAAGAGAGGAGGGGAGAGGAGGGGAAAGGATAAGATAGGAGGGGGAAGAGGAGTAGAGGGGAGGAGAGGAGGAGAGGGGAGGAGAGGAGGAGAGGGGAGGAGAGGAAAAGAGAGGAGGTGTGAGAGGAGGGGAGAGGAGAAGATAGGAGGGGGAAGAGGAGGAGAGGGGAGGAGAGGAAAAGAAAGGAGGGGGGAAAGGAGGAGAGGGGAGGAGAGGAAAAGAAAGGAGGTGTGAGAGGAGGGGAAAGGAGAAGATAGGAGGGGGGAGAGGGGAGGAGAGGAGGAGAGGGGAGGAGAGGAAAAGAGAAGTGTGAGAGGAGGGGAAAGGAGAAGATAGGAGGGGAAGAGGAGGAGAGGGGAGGAGAGGAAAAGAGAGGAGGGGGAGAGGAGGGGAAAGGAGAAGATAGGAGGGGGGAGAGGAGGAGAGGGGAGGAGAGGAAAGAGGGGGGAGTGGAGGAGAGGGGAGGAGAGGAAAAGAGAGGAGGTGTGAGAGGAGGAGAGGGGAGGAGAGGAGGAGAGGGGAGGAGAGGAAAAGAGAGGAGGTGTGAGAGGAGGGGAAAGGAGAAGATAGGAGGGGGAAGAGGAGGAGAGGGGAGGAGAGGAAAGGAGGGGGAGTGGAGGAGAGGGGAGGAGAGGAAAAGAGAGGAGGTGTGAGAGGAGGGGAAAGGAGAAGATAGGAGGGGGAAGAGGAGGAGAGGGGAGGAGAGGGGATGAGAGGAAAGGAGGGGGGAGAGGAGGAGAGGGGAGGAGAGGAAAGGAGAGAAGGGGAGAGTAATTTTGGAAGGTCAATATACAGGTCAAGACTGCGGAACCCTTTTGAAGAACTCAGCAGTTCTGTACTGTGACACACACACATAACATACACACACACACACACACACACACACACACAGCGGCAGAGGCAGGCAGTCAGAGACAAACAATGAAATGTGGTGCAACAGCCCCATAGATTCAGCCAAAAGTGAGTTTCCGTGGTAACAGGAAGCAGTGGGCCATCGTCTCACACTCTGATGGAGGCAACACTCAGTTAGATCCATGAGTGGGATTACACACACACACACGCACGCACGCACGCACACACACACACACACACACACACACACACACACACACACACACACACACACACACACACACACACACACATGCACACACAATCCATGAGTGAGATCTCTGCTCTCACACACCACTGCTAATGTGATATGCTCTGATTGAGGAGGAGAAAAGGTCTGTTCCCTCTGTGAATATCTCTCACTCTGTCAATCTCTCCCCCCCCCCCCCCCCTCTCTCTCTCTCTCTCTGTCCGCCGCACTCTCTATGCATTAGACACACTGGCTAAACTGGTAACAGCTGAATAGCTCCCCTCCATCCTCCACTTACCCTCCCTAACACACATACGCAAACATATTCCCCTTTCCAACCCGGGACCAGGTGCCGACAGTACTGCAGGATGGGCAGATTGCCAGTCTATAAACACCACTACAATCAAAACCCAGAGAGAGAGAGAGACAGAGAGAGAGAGAGAGAGAGAGAGAGAGAGAGAAAGAGAAAGAGGGGCGTCAACACATTCTTAGAAACCAGGGACAGCCTTTATGCAACCCACAAATAAACTGTCCCAGCATGGTGAGAAGCAGCAGTATGCATTCAGGACAGAGCTACAGCCACACACACACACACACACACACACACACACACACACACACACACACACACACACACACACACACACACACACACACACACACACACACACACACACACACACACACACACAATTCACAATCAAGACACACACACACACACACACACAAGACACACACACTGACAAACACACACACAGTAAAGAGTTAGGAAGATGGAATGGATGTAGTCAGACAACCAGAGGGAGACATGGGAGTGACAGGCTGTAGAACAGGACAGACAACCGGAGGGAGACATGAGGAGTGACAGGCTGTAGAACAGGACAGACAACCGGAGGGAGACATGAGGAGTGACAGGCTGTACAGGACAGACAACCAGAGGGAGACATGAGGAGTGACAGGCTGTACAGGACAGACAACCAGAGGGAGACATGAGGAGTGACAGGCTGTAGAACAGGACAGACAACCAGAGGGAGACATGGGGAGTGACAGGCTGTAGAACAGGACAGACAACCAGAGGGAGACATGGGGAGTGACAGGCTGTAGAACAGGACAGACAACCAGAGGGAGACATGAGGAGTGACAGGCTGTAGAACAGGACAGACAACCAGAGGGAGACATGAGGAGTGACAGGCTGTACAGGAGAGACACCCAGAGGGAGACATGGGGAGTGACAGGCTGTAGAACAGGACAGACAACCAGAGGGAGACATGGGAGTGACAGGCTGTAGAACAGGACAGACAACCAGAGGGAGACATGAGGAGTGACAAGCTGTAGAACAGGACAGACAACCAGAGGGAGACATGAGGAGTGACAGGCTGTACAGGACAGACAACCAGAGGGAGACATGGGGAGTGACAGGCTGTAGAACAGGACAGACAACCAGAGGGAGACATGGGAGTGACAGGCTGTAGAACAGGACAGACAACCAGAGGGAGACATGGGAGTGACAGGCTGTAGAACAGGACAGACAACCAGAGGGAGACATGCGAGTGACAGGCTGTAGAACAGGACAGACAACCAGAGGGAGACATGGGGAGTGACAGGCTGTAGAACAGGACAGACAACCAGGGGGAGACATGGGTAGTGACAGGCTGTAGAACAGGACAGACAACCAGAGGGAGACATGGGGAGTGACAGGCTGTAGAACAGGACAGACAACCAGGGGGAGACATGGGGAGTGACAGGCTGTAGAACAGGACATACAACCAGAGGGAGACATGGGGAGTGACAGGCTGTACAGGACAGACAACCAGAGGGAGACATGGGGAGTGACAGGCTGTAGAACAGGACAGACAACCAGAGGGAGACATGGGGAGTGACAAGCTGTAGAACAGGACAGACAACCAGAGGGAGACATGGGGAGTGACAGGCTGTAGAACAGGACAGACAACCAGAGGGAGACATGGAGAGTGACAGGCTGTACAGGACAGACAACCAGAGGGAGACATGGGGAGTGAAAGGCTGTACGGGACAGACAACCAGAGGGAGACATGGGGAGTGACAGGCTGTACAAGACAGACAACCAGAGGGAGACATGAGGAGTGACAGGCTGTACAGGACAGACAACCAGAGGGAGACATGGGGAGTGACAGGCTGTACAGGACAGACAACCAGAGGGAGACATGGGAGTGACAGGCTGTAGAACAGGACAGACAACCGGAGGGAGACATGAGGAGTGACAGGCTGTACAGGACAGACAACCAGAGGGAGACATGAGGAGTGACAGGCTGTAGAACAGGACAGACAACCAGAGGGAGACATGGGAGTGACAGGCTGTACAGGGCAGACAACCAGAGGGAGACATGAGGAGTGACAGGCTGTAGAACAGGACAGACAACCAGAGGGAGACATGGGGAGTGACAGGCTGTAGAACAGGACAGACAACCAGAGGGAGACATGGGGAGTGACAGGCTGTAGAACAGGACAGACAATCAGAGGGAGACATGGGGAGTGACAGGCTGTAGAACAGGACAGACAACCAGAGGGAGACATGGGGAGTGACATGCTGTAGAACAGGACAGACAACCAGAGGGAGACATGAGGAGTGACTGGCTGTACAGGACAGACAACCAGAGGGAGACATGGGGAGTGACAGGCTGTTGAACAGGACAGACAACCAGAGGGAGACATGAGGAGTGACAGGCTCTACAGGACAGACAACCAGAGGGAGACATGGGGAGTGACAGGCTGTAGAACAGGACAGACAACCAGAGGGAGACATGAGGAGTGACAGGCTGTACAGGACAGACAACCAGAGGGAGACATGGGGAGTGACGGGCTGTAGAACAGGATAGACAACCAGAGGGAGACATGAGGAGTGACAGGCTGTACAGGACAGACAACCAGAGGGAGACATGGGGAGTGACAGGCTGTAGAACAGGATAGACAACACACACACAGCGGTAGAGCTGAGGTAACAGGATAGACAACACACACACAGCGGTAGAGCTGAG
>NC_143034.1:72521370-72626370 GCF_057628025.1 Oncorhynchus mykiss | reverse complement strand
GAGGAGGATAGAGAGGCTGGGTCTCGGGCAGTATGTTTGACACCCTGATCTATACAGAGTGAAAGGGGATGGTACTAACCGTCTGAACTTCTAGACTTCTCCCTGTCAGTTAACACTATCACCGTTTCCCTTTTCTGTGGCAATTGTGCTCCAATCAATGCAATATACTGAAACAAACGGAACTACGCAAGAGATGTTGTTGTGGGCTGAAAGCATAGGAGTAGGATTCGCTACTGCAATAGAATCCTACGACTCAGTCGGTACTCTACACAGACCTGTGCGGCATAGCCAATCAGAGTTGCAGTAGGCCTAAATGCAAATAGACCATTGCCATATATGGATCTGTGTAATTTACTCTGAAATGGACTGTGTTTAGAACTGTGGTCGTGAGTAGATGCTCTTGTTTTGAGATCAAAGCGAGAGCTGCATGTAGTCACTTACGCTCATTTTGTTCATATCCTTTGTTAGTGAGTTATTAGACCAGTTATAGATCATTAGTATTCAGCAATAGGGGAGTGATTCCTACAAGAGCACAAAACATGTACATTTCTAGACATCTTTAAAATGCCAGTCAGGTAAAGAGTTTGTTTCTGTCTTAAAGGGGCAGTGTTGTATTTTGAGGCAGGCGTGAATAAGCTAAGTAGCCAATCGGCAGAGGGTAGCATAATGTGTCTGATTCTCTGTAATAATGGTGTGGGAATAATAACACATTTTATTTTGTTAAGTGGTTTCTTGAATCAAACACCACAACATTTTCAGGCACCTCCTTGTCTGAAGGACAAATGGATTAACAGGTTAATGTCAAGCCCTGCATGTTGTTTTTCAGTCTCAGGGAATGTAGGTCTACATTGAACAACACACATTGGCTGCTGCTGTAGTCTGAATGATAGAACAGCTATTTCCATGTTAAAATGTTATGGGATGCATTTTTCTCAATTGTTGTTGATGGTAGGCCACTCTACATTGTGATCAAATAGCTTGGCCACTATTACAACTGTAACTTAAAGTGGGTACAGCCTCAGTGTTCACAGTAAACGCACCCTGGAAATTTCACAGAATTTTCACAATGTTCAAGTTTGCACTCAGCAGACCTGAAATTTGTTCAGTGTCAAAACAAATTAGAGGGAACATTGGCTGTGACCTCTTCTGACCTCTGTTGACCTCTGAAGCTACTCAACATTCTAAAAAACATAGTTAGTTTATAAAGCTCACCCTCTCCACAGCAATAAAAGTCATTCCTAAGGGTTTATAAAGCTCACCCCCTCCACAGCAATAACAGTCCTTCCTAAGGGTTTATAAAGCTCACCCCCTCCACAGCAATAAAAGTCATTCCTAAAGGTTTATAAAGCTCACCCTCTCCACAGCAATAAAAGTCAATCCTAAGGGTTTATGAAGCTCACCCTCTCCACAGCAATAAAAGTCCTTCCTAAGGGTTTATGAAGCTCACCCCCTCCACAGCAATAACAGTCCTTCCTAAGGGTTTATAAAGCTCACCCTCTCCACAGCAATAAAAGTCATTCCTAAGGGTTTATGAAGCTCACCCTCTCCACAGCAATAAAAGTCATTCCTAAGGGGTTATAAAGCTCACCCTCTCCACAGCAATAAAAGTCATTCCTAAGGGTTTATAAAGCTCACCCTCTCCACAGCAATAAAAGTCATTCCTAAGGGTTTATAAAGCTCACCCTCTCCACAGCAATAAAAGTCCTTCCTAAGGGTTTATGAAGCTCACCCTCTCCACAGCAATAAAAGTCCTTCCTAAGGGTTTATAAAGCTCACCCTCTCCACAGCAATAAAAGTCCTTCCTAAGGGTTTATGAAGCTCACCCTCTCCACAGCAATAAAAGTCCTTCCTAAGGGTTTATGAAGCTCACCCCCTCCACAGCAATAAAAGTCCTTCCTAAGGGTTTATAAAGCTCACCCTCTCCACAGCAATAAAAGTCCTTCCTAAGGGTTTATAAAGCTCACCATCTCCACAGCAATAAAAGTCCTTCCTAAGGGTTTATGAAGCTCACCCTTTCCACAGCAATAAAAGTCCTTTCTAAGGGTTTATAAAGCTCACCCTCTCCACAGCAATAAAAGTCCTTCCTACGGGTTTATAAAGCTCACCCTCTCCACAGCAATAAAATGCCAATGGACCAATTTGATTAGAGGGAAAGCCCAGAGCGATCCTCAGTTAACCACCGTGAACAAGTACAAGGGTCCCAAATGCACCCTATTCCCTACAAACTGCACTACATGCTCCAGTGAAAACTAGTGCACTATTTAGGGAATAGGGTGCCATTTGGAATGCAACCCATGTATTTTCACCCATGATTTCCCAGCCAAGATCGAGACGGGAGTGTCTTTTCACCTCAAATTACACAATCACATTAATGTGGTGGGGTTACATAATAATGTCCAGCACCAGGACACAACCAGAGTCCCAGGCCAGGCTGAGGAAACAACCAAAACCAGAACAAGAGTCCCAGGCTAGGCTGAGGCTGAGGCCAGAACCAGAGCCCCAGGCCAGGCCAGGCCAGGCCAGGCTGAGGCCAGAACCAGAACCATAATCTCAGGCCAGGCTGAGGCCAGAACCAGAACCAGAGCCCCAGGACAGGCCAGACTGAGGCCAGAACCAGAGTCCCAGGCCAGGCTGAGGCCAGAACCAGAATCCCAGGCCAGGCTGAGGTTAGAACCAGAGCCAGGCCAGGCTGAGGTTAGAACCAGAGTCCCAGGCCAGGCCAGGCTGAGGCCAGAACCAGAGTCCCAGGCCAGGCCAGGATGAGGCCAGAACCAGAGCCAGGCCAGGCTGAGGTCAGAACCAGAGCCAGGCCAGGTTGAGACCAGAACCAGAGTCAGGCCAGGCTGAGGTCAGAACTAGAGCCAGGCCAAGCTGAAACCAGAACCAGAGTCAGGCCAGGCTGAGGTCAGAACTAGAGCCAGGACAGGCTGAGACCAGAACCAGAGTCCCAGGCCAGGCTGAGGCCAGAACCAGAACCAGAGCCAGGCCAAGCTGAGGCCAGAACCAGAGTCCCAGGCCAGGCTGAGACCAGAACCAGAGTCCCAGGCCAGGCTGAGGCCAGAACCAGAGTCCCAGGCCAGGCTCAGGCCAGAACCAGAACCAGAGCCAGGCCAGGCTGAGGCCAGAACCAGGCCAGGCCAAGATGAGGCCAGAACCAGAGTCCCAGGCCAGGCTGAGGCCAGCCACTGGACAGCATGAAGGACAGCAGACCTGGGCTGAAATTAGGGCTGTCCCCGAAAATAAGAATGTTGGTCGAAATCGATTGGTCTACATTTTTAAACGTGTATTTTTCCAAAACAAACAATCAAATCAACTACATTCACTGAGCTTGTCTGATGGTTTACGCACACTGTTTGATTACATAATTAAGACACACAAATGACTAGAGGAATTCCGACCACAATTGATTTGATTGTGCCGGGCCTGACTCAGACTGGCTGCGCTTTGTTAAAAAAAAGAGTGACTGTGTGACTAGCACCCATTGTCTCTCTCTCTCCTCCCTGCTGCAGCGACCACCACAGAGCATCAGCAGTGTTAATCATGCTGTCCATGTTGCTGAAGCTGAAACATAATTATAGCCATGTCTGACTGAAAAGTTCTCTTACCGAAATCCCTCATTCCCTATTCCCTCAACCCTTGCTCTCTCTATTATGACAATAGGGCATGACTTATAGCATATCATAATCATAAACTCAGATAAGCATAACAGCAAAACGGACGCAGAGGACGTGACAAACCCAAAACAGGGGAATGTTTACTGGTTGTTCAGGGGGGAAAGGGGAAGTGAGATCTGTAAAAGATGTTTGACTTAGTGGTGTAAACTACTGGAGATCCAGATAAAGGAAGGGTAAAGGAACAAGCGCTGGGTGAGTATTATAAGTGCCAAACAGGTGCTGTTAGATTACAATAAACTATTTCTGACCAATATAACCATATACAATTTCAGTAGAACATGTCTTAGAGTGATGGACTGTGCCACCCCCACAGCCTAAACAATGGATTAGTCCACCTAGACAGGCGCAAATCAGAAAGGTGTCTTGTACACCATGATAAATATGGGGGTTACTCTACCTCCCAAATATCACTAGTGAACGGTACAACATGGGGTACTGAAACCCCCATATCACTAGTGACAGGTACAGCATGTGGTACTGAAATCCCCATATCACTAGTGACAGGTACAGCGTGGGGTACTGGAACCCCCATATCACTAGTGACAGGTACAGCGTGGGGTACTGGAACCCCCATATCACTAGGGACAGGTACAGCATGGGGTACTGGAACCCCCATATCACTAGTGACAGGTACAGCGTGGGGTACTGAAACTCCATATTACTAGTGACAGATACAGAGTAGGGTACTGAAACCCCCATATCACTAGTGACAGGTACAGCGAGGGGTACTGAAATCCCTATATCACTAGTGACAGGTCCAGCTTAGGGTACTGAAACCCCCATATCACTAGTGACAGGTACAGCGTGGGGTACTGAAATCCCCATATCACTAGTGACAGGTACAGCATGTGGTACTGAAACCCCCATATCACTAGTGACAGGTACAGCATGTGGTACTGAAACCCCCATATCACTAGTGACAGGTACAGCATGTGGTACTGAAACCCCCATATCACTAGTGACAGGTACAGCATGTGGTACTGAAACCCTAATATCACCAGTGACAGGTACAGCATGTGGTACTGAAACCCCCATATCACTAGTGACAGGTACAGCATGTGGTACTGAAATCCCCATACCATTAGTGACAGGTACAGCGTGGGGTACTGAAATCCCCATATCATTAGTGATAGGTACAGAGTAGGGTACTGAAACCCCCATATCACTAGTGACAGGTACAGCATGTGGTACTGAAACCCCCATATCATTAGTGACAGGTACAGCATGGGGTACTGAAACCCCCATATCACTAGTGACAGGTACAGAGTAGGGTACTGAAACCCCCATATCACTAGTGACAGGTACAGCGTGGGGTACTGAAATCCCCATATCACTAGTGACAGGTACAGCGTGGGGTACTGAAACCCCATATCACTAGTGACAGGTACAGCGTGGGGTACTGAAATCCCCATATCACTAGTGACAAGTACAGCATGTGGTACTGAAACCCCCATATCACTAGTGACAGGTACAGCATGTGGTACTGAAACCCCCATATCACTAGTGACAGGTACAGCATGTGGTACTGAAACCCCCATATCACTAGTGACAGGTACAGCATGTGGTACTGAAACCCTAATATCACCAGTGACAGGTACAGCATGTGGTACTGAAACCCCCATATCACTAGTGACAGGTACAGCATGTGGTACTGAAATCCCCATACCATTAGTGACAGGTACAGCGTGGGGTACTGAAATCCCCATATCATTAGTGATAGGTACAGAGTAGGGTACTGAAACCCCCATATCACTAGTGACAGGTACAGCATGTGGTACTGAAACCCCCATATCACTAGTGACAGGTACAGCATGTGGTACTGAAACCCCCATATCACTAGTGACAGGTACAGCATGGGGTACTGAAACCCCCATATCACTAGTGACAGGTACAGAGTAGGGTACTGAAACCCCCATATCACTAGTGACAGGTACAGCATGTGGTACTGAAACCCCCATATCACTAGTGACAGGTACAGCATGTGGTACTGAAACCCCCATATCACTAGTGACAGGTACAGCGTGGGGTACTGAAACCCCCATATCACTAGTGACAGGTCTGGGAAAATAGAAAAAGAGAGATCTTGCATGCAGCGACCAGAGTGAGCTGTAGGAGGCTGGTCGTCAGGGCTACCTCATTTATATGCTGAGCACACACAGCCTAGTGCAGGGACACTCAATGCTCTTTAAACACACACACACACACACACACACACACAAACCGCAGCGACAACCTCAATCCTGTTTACTCTACCTCCCATTAATTTATTCTGCTCTAATTCAACTCTTCACTGAGGCTGTCTGCACACACTCCCCTTCCTTAAATGTGGAAGACACATTTCAGTTGAACGCACTCACTGACTAGGTATCCCAATTTCCCTTCCTCAACCCTCTCCCCCTCTACTCTCTCTCCAACTCTCTCTCCTCACACCCCACTCCCTCACACGTCTCTTCCTCCCCTCTCAAACTCTCCCCCAACACAGCAGCACCTGAGTGCTCCTGCCCATCATGCTGGCTCTAGTAGCCAGAGTCCATGGTGGCTCTGCTCTGTCCAGTTGCCCTGAGCTCTGGGTAAACACTGCAGACAGGCAGACTACTGTACTTTCAACAACAAGCCGTAGAGCCAGAGTGAGGGAGTGAGGTCTCCAGTGAACTGAAGTAGGTTTGAGCTGGGCTAAACTGGGCTGACACACAAGCATACACACGCAAATGCACACAAATGCACACAAACGCACACACACACACACCTGCAGGGGTCTGCATGCTAGGTTGGCTTTGAGCTGCCTTTCTCCACTGCGGATCAGGCTGAGAGAGGCAGGCAATAGCGTGGTAGTGAAACACACACACCAATACACACCAACACACACACACACACACACACACACACACACACACACACACACACACACACACACACACACACACTGCCCTTCATCCCAACTTCCTCAGCATTCCTCTAAAATAATAACGTGCCACCCTCCCCTCGGGTTGCCATGGAAACTGCTCCAAGAGGCAAAAAAAAGGGGGTGCTGCTGGAGGTCTGACTACAGAAAGGGAGAAGAAGACTGCCCAAATATCAACACACATAGACCTACACACACACACAACCAGGCTATAAAGGCTGCCAACAGCACACAGGCTACTGTATATTGATCTAGCTGCTGTTGTTGACAGATGAACATCCATATCCTTCACATGGAGCTGAAGGACCAGCAGCAGAGTTTAAACACACAATGATTCAACATAAAGAGGGACCTGATGATGATGATGAAGAATATTATATTTCAAATTCAATACTAGCAATACACATTCTGACAAAGACATTAGATGAAACACACATGAAACAACACACACATTAAATGTCCGTTTGAGATCGACACGTACCTGAGTCAAAATGGGAACTGAAGGCAAAACTGGGATTAAAGAACGCTGAAGACATAACCGTCACGGAGAGAGCCACGGACATCCTCCCCCCTCTTCAGTCTTGAGACGACAGCAGACAGGGTTTATCAAAATACAACATGGAAATAGATCAGATGTTGACTGAAGCACATTTAGCCGAAGGATTGTACGCCAGTCAAATTAAACGCTGCATTTTAGGTTATTTCTCATTGACACCCTTGAGACGCAGTGCGCGCATCCTTCACATCGGATCAATAGACATATGTTGACAAACATTCCCGTCGGTATTTGTTTTTGAATTTGATACCGCAGGCATTCACTTGACTGACGGAGGATTAAAAACGACAGATAGGCATCTCCCGTCCCACGCTTTTCTTCTCCGTCATCCAACCAGTTTGATGATGATGAGCCAGAATACAGAACCCCGCTGCTTTATCGCGCTGCTTTGTCGACGTGATTCCGTTATTTAGGCTACATCGTTTTCGGTTTTGTCTCTGACTGTACAAACACCTTGACATTCGTCCAGTGGCAATCTTACTCTCCAAGTCAAGTTATGTTCTTCCTCTGTCTTTAGAGTAGATCAATGCCACATGATTGATTAGGCTGCACAGAGTTATCCAGAATCCTCGCTATATTCCCTAGGAGATATTCAAAACTCATTGCATTATCGGAGCGTCACTTTAGCTGGCGACAGGGGAAGCGCCATCTTGCTTAAATTGTCCTGTCCTAGTTTATCCTAACTGGAATCTCGCTGACTCGTTTAGGAATATGGTATATCCACCGTGGTGAAGGGAAAGATGAGGAGGCGAGAAAAGAGGGGGTAGGGAGGTCTGTGTCTCAGAATAATAATACAACACGTGAACAGGTGGTGAATTGGAATAAGAACGTTATCGTAACAAGTGCAGGACAGGTGTATGTCTGTGCGTTATTTAGCTTGCCTGGTACTATGGGATCAATCAATGCAATAGTCCCAAAAGTGCAAACACGACCATGTTCAGTGCAAATCAAGGGCACCTCCATATGCCTTTGACATAAAACCATGGTCTGGTCTAATCTCTGGTGGACACTAGGTAACATAAAGTAGATTAGATGAGTGTATTACACACATTCATAGGCTTGCAGATATCATCACAGGTTACAGTGACATTATTTTCCTCCGAGACTGTATGGTACATAGACTGTATGGTAACATAGACTGTATGGTACGTAGACTGTATGGTTCCTCCTTCTGAGCCTGGTTCCTATCTAGGTTCCTCCCTCTGAGCCTGGTTTCTATCTAGGTTCCTCCCTCTGAGCCTGGTTTCTATCTAGGTTCCTCCCTCTGAGCCTGGTTCCTCTCTAGGTTCCTCCTTCTGAGCCTGCTTCCTCTCAAGGGACCTCCCTCTGAGCCTGGTTCCTCTCTAGGTTCCTTCCTCTGAGTCTGCTTCCTCTCTAGGTTCCTCCTTCTGAGCCTGCTTCCTCTCTAGGTTCCTCCTTCTGAGCCTGCTTCCTCTCAAGGTTCCTCCCTCTGAGCCTGGTTCCTCTCTAGGTTCCTTCCTCTGAGTCTGCTTCCTCTCAAGGTTCCTCTCTAGGTTCTTTCCCAAGTTCCTTCCTTCTGGGGAGTTTTCCTGCCCAATGTGCTTCTGCCTGTTCTATGTGGTTTCAGTCTGGGTATCTGTAAAGCACTTTGTGACAGCTGCTGATGTAAAAAGAGCTTCATAAAATATGTTTGATTGATTGATCGAATGTTCAGGACATTAAATTAGATGACATTTGTATTCAGTGTAGTCTCTCCTCAGCCAGTAATTTTTTATTATTTTTTTTATTTTTATTTCACCTTTATTTAACCAGGTAGGCTAGTTGAGAACAAGTTCTCATTTGCAACTGCGACCTGGCCAAGATAAGGCATAGCAGTGTGAACAGACAACACAGAGTTACACATGGAGTAAACAATTAACAAGTCAATAACACAGTAGAAAAAAGGGGAGTCTATATATACATTGTGTGCAAAAGGCATGAGAAGGTAGGCAAATAATTACAATTATGCAGATTAACACTGGAGTGATAAATGATCAGATGGTTATGTACAGGTAGAGATATTGGTGTGCAAAAGAGCAGAAAAATAAAAATAAATAAATAAAAACAGTATGGGGATGAGGTAGGTGAAAATGGGTGGGCTATTTACCAATAGACTATGTACAGCTGCAGCGATCGGTTAGCTGCTCAGATAGCAGATGTTTGAAGTTGGTGAGGGAGATAAAAGTCTCCAACTTCAGCGATTTTTGCAATTCGTTCCAGTCACAGGCAGCAGAGAACTGGAACGAAAGGCGGCCAAATGAGGTGTTGGCTTTAGGGATGATCAGTGAGATACACCTGCTGGAGCGCGTGCTACGGATGGGTGTTGCCATCGTAACCAGTGAACTGAGATAAGGCGGAGCTTTACCTAGCATGGACTTGTAGATGACCTGGAGCCAGTGGGTCTGGCGACGAATATGTAGCGAGGGCCAGCCGACTAGAGCATACAAGTCGCAGTGGTGGGTGGTATAAGGTGCTTTAGTGACAAAACGGATGGCACTGTGATAAACTGCATCCAGTTTGCTGAGTAGAGTGTTGGAAGCAATTTTGTAGATGACGTCGCCGAAGTCGAGGATCGGTAGGATAGTCAGTTTTACTAGGGTAAGTTTGGCGGCGTGAGTGAAGGAGGCTTTGTTGCGGAATAGAAAGCCGACTCTTGATTTGATTTTCGATTGGAGATGTTTGATATGGGTCTGGAAGGAGAGTTTAGAGTCTAGCCAGACACCTAGGTACTTATAGATGTCCACATATTCAAGGTCGGAACCATCCAGGGTGGTGATGCTGGTCAGGCGTGCGGGTGCAGGCAGCGAACGGTTGAAAAGCATGCATTTGGTTTTACTAGCGTTTAAGAGCAGTTGGAGGCCACGGAAGGAGTGCTGTATGGCATTGAAGCTCGTTTGGAGGTTAGATAGCACAGTGTCCAAGGACGGGCCGGAAGTATATAGAATGGTGTCGTCTGCGTAGAGGTGGATCAGGGAATCGCCCGCAGCATGAGAAACATCATTGATATATACAGAGAAAAGAGTCGGCCCGAGAATTGAACCCTGTGGCACCCCCATAGAGACTGCCAGAGGACCGGACAGCATGCCCTCCGATTTGACACACTGAACTCTGTCTGCAAAGTAATTGGTGAACCAGGCAAGGCAGTCATCCGAAAAACCGAGGCTACTGAGTCTGCCGATAAGAATACGGTGATTGACAGAGTCGAAAGCCTTGGCAAGGTCTATGAAGACGGCTGCACAGTACTGTCTTTTATCGATGGCGGTTATGATATCGTTTAGTACCTTGAGCGTGGCTGAGGTACACCCGTGACCGGCTCGGAAACCAGATTGCACAGCGGAGAAGGTACGGTGGGATTCAAGATGGTCAGTGACCTGTTTGTTGACTTGGCTTTCGAAGACCTTAGATAGGCAGGGCAGGATGGATATAGGTCTGTAACAGTTTGGGTCCAGGGTGTCGCCCCCTTTGAAGAGGGGGATGACTGCGGCAGCTTTCCAATCCTTGGGGATCTCAGACGATATGAAAGAGAGGTTGAACAGGCTGGTAATAGGGGTTGCGACAATGGCGGCGGATAGTTTCAGGAATAGAGGGTCCAGATTGTCCAGCCCAGCTGATTTGTACGGGTCCAGGTTTTGCAGCTCTTTCAGGACATCTGCTATCTGGATTTGGGTAAAGGAGAACCTGGAGAGGCTTGGGCGAGTAGCTGCGGGGGGGGGGGAGCTGTTGTCCGAGGTTGGAGTAGCCAGGCGGAAGGCATGGCCAGCCGTTGAGAAATGCTTGTTGAAGTTTTCGATAATCATGGATTTATCGGTGGTGACCATGTTACCTAGTCTCAGTGCAGTGGGCAGCTGGGAGGAGGTGCTCTTGTTCTCCATGGACTTCACAGTGTCCCAGAACTTTTTGGAGTTGGAGCTACAGGATGCAAACTTCTGCCTGAAGAAGTTGGCTTTAGCTTTCCTGACTGACTGTGTGTATTGGTTCCTGACTTCCCTGAACAGTTGCATATCGCGGGGACTATTCGATGTTAGCGCAGTCCGCCACAGGATGTTTTTGTGCTGGTCGAGGGCAGTCAGGTCTGGAGTGAACCAGGGGCTATATCTGTTCTTAGTTCTGCATTTTTTGAACGGAGCATGCTTATCTAAAATGGTGAGGAAGTTACTTTTAAAGAAAGACCAGGCATCCTCAACTGACGGGATGAGGTCAATGTCCTTCCAGGATACCCGGGCCAGGTCGATTAGAAAGGCCTGCTCGCAGAAGTGTTTTAGGGAGCGTTTGACAGTGATGAGGGGTGGTCGTTTGACTGCGGCTCCGTAGCGGATACAGGCAATGAGGCAGTGATCGCTGAGATCCTGGTTGTAGACAGCGGAGGTGTATTTAGAGGGCCAGTTGGTCAGGATGACGTCAATGAGGGTGCCCTTGTTTACAGAGTTAGGGTTGTACCTGGTGGGTTCCTTGATGATTTGAGTGAGATTGAGGGCATCTAGCTTAGATTGTAGGACTGCCGGGGTGTTAAGCATATCCCAGTTTAGGTCACCTAACAGAACAAACTCTGAAGCTAGATGGGGGGCGATCAATTCACAAATGGTGTCCAGGGCACAGCTGGGAGCTGAGGGGGGTCGGTAGCAGGCGGCAACAGTGAGAGACTTATTTCTGGAGAGAGTAATTTTCAAAATTAGTAGTTCGAACTGTTTGGGTATGGACCTGGAGAGTATGACATTACTTTGCAGGCTATCTCTGCAGTAGACTGCAACTCCTCCCCCTTTGGCAGTTCTATCTTGACGGAAGATGTTATAGTTGGGTATGGAAATCTCAGAATTATTGGTGGCCTTCCTGAGCCAGGATTCAGACACGGCAAGGACATCAGGGTTAGCAGAGTGTGCTAGAGCAGTGAGTAAGACACACTTAGGGAGGAGGCTTCTGATGTTGACATGCATGAAACCAAGGCTTTTTCGATCACAGAAGTCAACAAATGAGGGTGCCTGGGGACATGCAGGGCCTGGGTTTACCTCCACATCACCCGCGGAACAGAGAAGGCTATCAAAACTGGTCGCCTAGGGCGTTGGGGACAGAGAATAAGAGGAGCAGGTTTCTGGGCATGGTAGAATATATTCAGGGCATAATGCGCAAACAGGGGTATGGTGGGGTGCGGGTACAGCGGAGGTAAGCCCAGGCACTGGGTGATGATGAGAGAGGTTGTATCTCTGGACATGCTGGTTGTAATGGGTGAGGTCACCGCATGTGTGGGGGGTGGGACAAAGGAGGTATCAGGGGTATAAAGAGTAGAACTAGGGGCTCCATTGTAAACTAAAACAATGATAACTAACCTGCACAACAGTATACAAGGCATATTGACATTTGAGAGAGACATACAGCAAGGCATACAGTAATCACAGGTGTTGAATTGGGAGAGCTAGCTAAAACAGTAAGTGAGACAACAACAGCTAATCAGCTAGCACAACAACAGCAGGTAGAATGGCGATTGATTAGGCAGAGAGGGTCGGATTAACTACACACAGAGCCTAAGTGCGGCTGGGGCCGACAGATAAAACATAAACAAGCAGAATGGATTACCGTGAATTAATGGACAGTCCAGCATGCATCAGCTATGTAGCCAAGTGATCAGTGTCCAAGGGGCAGCGGTGGATGGGGCAGGGAAGCTGGACTGGCGAGTGTTATCCAGGTTAGAAAACTAACAATGACTAAATAGCTTGTAGCCAGTTAGCTGGTTAGCTTCTGAAGGTTCTTGAGTGTGTTCTAAAAATGTAAAGATAATAGCGGTTCCGTATCACATTGGGTGAGGCAGGTTACCGGAAGGTATAAACAAATTAAAAATCGAAAAGGGATAGAAAGTAAATATGGGTTCAGTGAGTGTTTGGGACGCGGCGATTCAGATGGTTAGCAGGCCTGTGCTAACAAGCTAACAGTTAGTAGACGGTGCTAAACACGGTAGCAGTTAGCGGACCGGGCTAAACAAGCTAGCAGTTAGCAGGCCGAATTTGCAAGCAAGGAGATAGCAAGGGCTAGAGAGTTAGCCTTTGGGGACGTCGCGATGGGGGGAGTCTGTTTATTCCTCTTCATGCGGTGACATCAATGGACCGGTCGTGGGTCTGGATATTGTAGCCCAGGAGCTCAAAATGTTCCGTTTGCGATGGGAATCCGGGGGTGAAAAATAAAAAATAAAATAATAGATAGGTCCGTTATGCTCTGGTTAGAGTCGCGTTGTTCGAACTGGCGAGAGCTTTCCGAGCTAAAGGTTAGCTGATGACCGGTTAGCTGACCGGTTAGCTGAAGACCGCTAGCAATGTTTTGCTGAAGCTGGTAGTTAGTTGGCTAGTTGGCTAGCTTCAGTTGAGGGGGGGGGGGGGGGGGGTGTTTATATTTGTTCTGTTACACACAGTGTGTAATGAAATGTGTTTTTTGCAAATCCCAACTCCCCCTGAGACACCCGCAGGGAGCGGAATCACGGCCAGGGTCGCCATTACACTGAGCCCATTGAGCAATTTGTTTTAAGTGCTTTGTTCAAGGGCACAGCGACAGATTTCCCCCACCTTGTCGGCTCTGGCATTCAAACCAGCAATATGATGTAGATACAGAAAGTAAACAGCGTAGTCAGTCAATTCTCACAACAACTAAGAGCGTTGAAGCGCGAAGCTCAACCTCTCCGCTCTTTTGATGGCCTGGCCACCACGCTGTACACAGTGTGAAGAGTACCCGTGCACATGCGCAGATACTTTGTGTTACTGTGTGAGAGTGAAGTGTTGCATCTCGCCCATCTCAATATCTCCGGTGCTGCTCGTGGCAACATCATTTTGTTGAGTCTAATTAATATGGGGAAACTATTCCTTTTTAAATAGTTTTATCAAAGAAACATTGAACATCTAATAGTCAAATCATAGAGTAAAAGCAGTTATTGGCCATTTTCTGCTGTTATTTGGTGGGAAACTGAGCAGGTGGAGCATTATGTCAATCTTGTTACTCGTAGATAGATAGGATGGAAATGTTGTAACAATAAAACATTTTTGTGAAGCATTCAATTGCCTCCTTTCTGCACACAACAAGCTTCCACTCTCCCCGCTGTCACAAGGGGATTCATGGCTTATTTAAGAAGAAATCATCAACTCTGTTACTTTATTTGACACTTAATAGGCAGTTGTTATATTACTTTCTATATTTAACCTCTTGAGATGGAAAAACACGTTGTTTATGAAGGCGAATATGTGCTATTTGTGACAAAATCAAAGTTATTTTTGACCAAGTTACACTTTTTAATAGGCATCGTTTGTTGGAATGACCCAGATCCTAAACTGAGGAAGCATCCAGGTGTTTTGGACCACAACACCGGCCTCTATTTTACCTCAGGATGCAGGAATCACTCCAAATCATTGGCCACTTTAATACATAATACTAGTCACTTTAAATAATTCCACTTTTATAATGTTTACATATCCTACTTTACTGATCTCATATGTATATACTGTATTCTATACCATCTACTGCATCTTGCCTATGCTGCACGGCCATCGCTCATCCATATATTTATATGTACACATTCTTATTCCATCCCTTTAGATTTGTGTGTATAAGGTAGTTGTTGTGAATTTGTTAGATTACTTGTTAGATATTACTGCACTGTCGGAACTAGAAGCACAAGCATTTCGCTACACTCACATTAACATCTGCTAACCATGGGATTTTATTTGAATGCCAATGTTGAGGGTTTGAAGCTGTCATTAGATTTTTTAAAGTGTTCTCTGTTAATAACATTAGATGTTGGCATCAGCATCATTTTCAGCATAAGTGAGAAATATGACCTTGTAAGATTCAACTCAATATTAGGAAGGTGTTCTTAATGTTTTGTACACTCAGTGTCATGCTACAGTATGTTTCACATTCCGCATCAGTGATCAGAATAGAGGTTGCAGTTCTGTCAACGTCCACCAGAGGAGGACATAGGACCACTAATAATTACTCAAGATATACCTGCTTTACAGCAGTAACAGTTTGGAGCTTGTCAGACCACTGGTTTCAGTCCCACCTAATCTCGCGGGGCCATCCTTCTGTCCCACCGCAGAAAAACCTGATGGTTTCATATCTAGTATTTCTAGTTATCAGAGTCACTTGGGGCGGCAGGGTAGCCTAGTGGTTAGAGCGGTGGACTAGCAACCGGGCTGACAAGTTACAAATCTGTCGTTCTGTCCCTGAACAGGCAGTTAACCCACTGTTCCTAGGCCGTCATTGAACATTAGAATGTGTTCTTAACTGACTTGCCTAGTTAAATAAAGGTATAAAAAAAATTCGCCGGGGGCGTGTTCTAGCTCTGACACGGAGTTACAGGAAGTGATGTGTTGTTCCCTTTTTAATTTAACCTTTATTTAACCAGGTAAGCTAGTTGAGAACAAGTTCTCATTTACAACTGTGACCTTGCCAAGATAAAGCACAGGAGTTCGACACATACAACAACACAGAGTTACACATGGAATAAACAAAACATACAGTCAATAATACAGTAGAAAAATAAAACAAAAAGTCTATATACAGTGAGTGTAAATGAGGTAAGTTAAGGGAGGTAAGGCAATAAATAGGCCATGGTGGCGAAGTAATTACAATATAGCAATTAAACACTGGAATGGTAGATGTGCAGAAGATGAATGTGCAAGTAGAGATACTGGGGTGCAAAGGAGCAAGATAAATAAACAAATACAGTATGGGGATGAGGAAGGTAGATAGATGGGCTTTTTACAGATGGCCTATGTACAAGTGCAGTGATCTGTGAGCTGCTCTGACAGCTGGTTCTTAAAGTTAGTGAGGGAGATATGAGTCTCCAGCTTCAGTGACTTTTGCAGTTCGTTCCAGTCATTGGCAGCAGAGAACTGGAAGGAAAGGCGACCAAAGGAGAAATTGGCTTTGGGGGTGACCAGTGAGATATACTTGCTGGAGCAGGTGCTACGGATGGGTGCTGCTATGGTGACCAGCGAGCTGAGATAAGGCGGGGCTTTAACTACCAGAGACTTGTAGATGACCTGGAGCCAGTGGATTTGTCGACGAGTATGAAGCGAGGGCCAGCCAATGAGAGCGCACGGGTCGCAGTGGTGGGTAGTGTATGACAAAACGGTAACAAAACGGATGGCACTGTGATAGACTGCATCCAATTTGTTGAGTAGAGTGTTGGAGGCTAATTTATAAATGACATCGCCGAAGTCAAGGATCGGTAGGATGGTCAGTTTTACGAGGGGATGTTTGGCAGCGTGAGTGAAGGATGCTTTGTTGTGAAATAGGAAGCAGATTCTAGATTTAATTTTGGATTGGAGATGCTTGATGTGAGTTTGGAAGGAGAGTTTACAGTCTAACCAGACACCTAGGTATTTGCAGTTGTCCACATATCAGAACCATCCAGAGTATCCACAAGTCAGAACCATCCAGAGTAGTGATGCTGGACGTGCGGGCAGGTGTGGGCAGTGATCGGTTGAAGAGCATGCATTTAGTTTTACCAGCATTTAAGAGCAGTTGGAGGCCACGGAAGGAGAGTTGCATGGCTTTGAAGCTCATCTGGAGGTTAGTTAACACAGAGTCCAAAGAAGGGCCAGAATTATACAGAATGGTGTTGTCTGCGTAGAGGTGAATCAGAGAATCACCAGCAGCAAGAGCGACATCATTAATGAAGAGAGTCGGCCCGAGAATTGAACCCTGTGGCACCCCCATAGAGACTGCCAGAGGTCCGGACAACAGGCCCTCCAATATGACACACTGAACTCTATCAGAGAAGTAGTTGGTGAACCAGGCGAGGGAATCATTTGAGAAAACAAAGCTATTGAGTCTGCCAATAAGAATGTGGTGATTGACAGAGTCGAACGCCTTAGCCAGGTCGATGAATACGGCTGCACAGTAATGTCTCTTATGGTGGTTATGATATCGTTTAGGACCTTGAGCGTGGCTGAGGTGCACCCATGACCTGCTCTGAAATTGACCAGCTCTGAAATTAAATTAGATTTATCGGTGGTGACAGTGTTTCCTAGCCTCAGTGCAGTGGGCAGCTGGGAGGAGGTGCTCTTATTCTCCATAGACTACAGTGTCATAGAACTTTTTTGAGTTTGTGCTACAGGATGCACATTTCTGCTTGAAAAAGCTAGCCTTAGCTTTGCTAACTGCCTGTGTATATTGGTTCCTAACTTCCCTGAAAAGTTGTATATCACAGGGGATATTCGATGCTAATGCAGAACGCCACAGGATGTTTTTGCGCTGGTCAAGGGCAGTCAGGTCTGGAGTGAACCAAGGGCTATATCTTTTCCTGATTCTACATGTTTTGAAAGGGGAATTATTTAAGATGATGAGGAAGGCACTTTTAAAGAATGACCAGGCATCCTCTACTGACGGGATGAGGTCAACATCCTTCCAGGGTACCTGGGCCAGGTAAATTAGAAAGGCCTGCTCGCTGAAGTGTTTTAGGGAGCGTTTGACAGTGATAAGGGGTCGTCGTTTGACCACAGACCCATTACGGATGCAGGCAATGAGGCAGTGATCGCTGAGATCTTGGCTGAAAACAACAGAGGTGTATTTAGAGGGCAAGTTGGTTAGGATGATATCTATGAGGGTGCCCGTATTTATAGATTTGGGGTTATACCTGGTGGGTTCATTGATAATTTGTGTGAGATTGAGGGCATCAAGCTTAGATTGTAGGATGGCCAGGGTGTTAAACATGTCCCAGTTTAGGTCACCTAGAAGCACGAGCTCTGAAGATAGATGGGAAGCAATCAGTTCACATATGGAGTCCAGGGCACAGCTGGGATGGAGGGTGGTCTATATCAAGCGGCAATGGTGAGGGACTTGTTTCTGGAGAGGTGAATTTTTAGAAGTAGGAGCTCAAATGGTTTGGGTACAGACCTGGATAGTAAGAAAGAGCTCTGCAGAGATCTCTGCAGTAGACTGCAACACCGCCCCCTTTGGCAATTCTATCTTGTCGGAAAATGTTATTCTTAGGGATGGAAATTTCAGGGGTTTTGGTGGTCTTCCTGAGCCAGGATTCAGACACGGCTAGGACATCTGGGTTGGTGGAGTGTGCTAGGGCAGTGAATAAAACAAACTTAGGGAGGAGGCTTCTAATGTTAACATGCATGAAACCAAGGCGTTCTCCCCCAGGACACACCTGCTTCCCCTCCTCCTCCCCTCCCCTCTCCTTATTTATAGCTTCATGTAAATAAGATGGGGGGGGGGGGTCTGCAGGTGCCCAGAGAACTGAAACTGAAAATACGTCCCAAATGGCACTTTATTCCCTTTACAGTGCACTACTTTTGACAAGGGCCCTATAAAGGACAATGGGCTCTGGTAAAAAGTAGTGCGCTATATTGACATCCCCAGGCACTTCATATACCTGCTCTGGTGGGGGACTGAAATACTTATTGTTCTAGACCTGCTCTGAGTGGGGACTGAGTTACTCATTGTTCTAGACCTGCTCTGAGTGGGGACTGAGTTACTCATTGTTCTAGACCTGCTCTAAGGGGGGACTGAGATACTCATTGTTCTAGACCTGCTCTGAGTGGGGACTGAGTTACTCATTGTTCTAGACCTGCTCTAAGGGGGGACTGAGATACTCATTATTCTAGACCTGCTCTGAGTGGGGACTGAGTTACTCATTGTTCTAGACCTGCTCTGAGTGGGGACTGAGTTACTCATTGTTCTAGACCTGCTCTAAGGGGGGACTGAGATACTCATTGTTCTAGACCTGCTCTGAGTGGTGACTGAGATACTCATTGTTCTAGACCTGCTCTGAGTGGGGACTGAGTTACTCATTGTTCTAGACCTGCTCTAAGGGGGGACTGAGATACTCATTGTTCTAGACCTGCTCTGAGTGGTGACTGAGATACTCATTGTTCTAGACCTGCTCTGAGTGGGGACTGAGTTACTCATTGTTCTAGACCTGCTCTGAGTAGGGTGTCGTGGAAATTTCCTTAATTACCAAATGATGAGAACCCCCCCCCCCCCTAGACGACATGACAAAACACAGGTCTTAGGAAATTACACAAAGAAAATACTTTACTTCAGAGAGTAATATCCCCAAAGAAGGCAGAGTTGGCTATAAATTATCGTTCAGTTTGGTCTCCTAAACAAAGCTCTTATCTCGTCCTTGGTACAAAATGGTACCAAGACATTACCCCCACCCTATGATATATATCAAATTGTCATTTAGATACAACCAATTCTAAATACAACCAATCCTGGACAAACTCACGGAGAGGAGAGTGGGGCTATAGGTCAAGATAGGAACAACAAAAGAGGGAGCATAGAATGATTACAGACACTGCCATCCTCCTCTCCCAGATGGGAAAAGTAGGGAGTGACTGGCACACAGACACAGTGGAGCAAAATATATGTTTACACATGATGACCCCTTGACCTCTCCCCTCTCTGCGGTCCAAACAACTTAGTCCTGACAGAGAACAGATAACTGCCAATGGCCACCACTATAGTACAACAAAATACATTCTTATGAGAAATAACTCATAAGCATATCATGAAAATAAAACAGGATCTATGTTACCCAACTAATTCTGATTATTCCCCAACAAGGGACTGAGTTACTCATTGTTCTACTATATCTCTGACCTCTGTGGTGAACGATTACATATAAACATCATGGATTATATAATGGAGGAGGGTAGAGGATATGTGGTGAATAATATAAACATCATGGATTATATAATGGAGGAGGGTAGAGGATATGTAGTGATTAATATAAACATCATGGATTATATAATGGAGGAGGTTAGAGGATATGTGGTGATTAATATAAACATAATGGATTATATAATGGAGGAGGGTAGAGGATATGTAGTGATTAATATAAACATCATGGATTATATAATGGAGGATATAAACATCATGGATTATATAATGGAGGAGGGTAGAGGATATGTAGTGATTAATATAAACATCATGGATTATATAATGGAGGAGGGTAGAGGATATGTAGTGATTAATATAAACATCATGGATTATATAATGGAGGAGGGTAGAGGATATGTGGTGATTAATATAAACATCATGGATTATATAATGGAGGAGGTTAGAGGATATGTAGTGATTAATATAAACATCATGGATTATATAATGGAGGATATAAACATCATGGATTATATAATGGAGGAGGGTAGAGGATATGTAGTGATTAATATCAACATCATGGATTATATAATGGAGGAGGGTAGAGGATATGTAGTGATTAATATAAACATCATGGATTATATAATGGAGGAGGGTAGAGGATATGTAGTGATTAATATAAACATCATGGATTATATAATGGAGGATATAAACATCATGGATTATATAATGGAGGAGGGTAGAGGATATGTAGTGATTAATATCAACATCATGGATTATATAATGGAGGAGGGTAGAGGATATGTAGTGATTAATATAAACATCATGGATTATATAATGGAGGAGGGTAGAGGATATGTAGTGATTAATATAAACATCATGGATTATATAATGGAGGAGGGTAGAGGATATGTGGTGATTAATATAAACATCATGGATTATATAATGGAGGAGGGTAGAGGATATGTGGTGATTAATATAAACATCATGGATTATATAATGGAGGAGGGTAGAGGATATGTGGTGATTAATATAAACATCATGGATTATATAATGGAGGATATAAACATCATGGATTATATAATGGAGGAGGGTAGAGGATATGTAGTGATTAATATAAACATCATGGATTATATAATGGAGGAGGGTAGAGGATATGTAGTGATTAATATAAACATCATGGATTATATAATGGAGGAGGGTAGAGGATATGTGGTGATTAATATAAACATCATGGATTATATAATGGATCTGTGATGAGGGTAGAGGACAGTGCAGGGCTAATAACAGAGTTATTCTCTCATACCTCCCCCTTGCTTGAATGGTTGGGACACATTTAAAGTTATTTATAGGCCAGTGTGCATACTGGAAATGGGGGGTTCTGTCTGTAATAAAGCCATGTTGTGGGGAAAACTAATTCTGTTTGGCCCATGGCTGTGGTCCCCTGTGGGCCAACCTATGGCTGCACCCCTGAACAGTCATGTGAAACCCATAGATTTGGGCCCAATGAATATATTTAAATTGACTGATTTCCTTATGAACTGGAACTCAGTCAAATCACTGAAATAGTTGCATGTCATATTTATGTTTTTGTTCAGTATAATATTGTTATTACTACAAATGTGGAAGTCTGTGAACCCCCAGAAATGTCCATCAGCAATAAAATTAGCTGGTGATTGATTATCTGTAGAGGCCCCTCCCTCTGGTCCTCCCTGGCTTGGTGATAGGTTAACTATAGAGGCCCCTCCCCCTGATCCTCCCTGGCTGTCTCCTTATAGGTGGGTCCTGCAGCCTCTCCTCTCCTCACACTCCAACCCTGCTCATCTCTCAGCTGGACAGTAAGGGCCGTTCACACCACACACTGACAACATGCTGGGGACACTCTGCACTCTCATCACTGCTCTAACATGTAAGGAATTTACTCTGTGTTCAATCTGAATCCCCAAAATGGTATACCAGTTTAACATTAATTTATGATTTAATGTCTTATATTGTGCGCTTAATTCCCACAGATGTCAGTTGCCAGAAAGCAGTGACACAGACACCTTCAGTACTGACTGTCAGTACAAAGGGGAATGCAGCTTTTCACTGTGACATTACCAAAGATGAAAACAATTATGTAATCTGGTATAAACAGGTTCCAGGAGGAGCTCCTCAGTATGTGTTAAGGTTTTACCATACTCACGCCTCTCCTAAAGAATATGGATCTGGTTTCTCCTCTGATCGTTTCACATCTAAAGCCACGTCTGATAAGAATTATCAGTTTATAATCAGTAATGTGGAGGAGGCAGACTCAGCAGTGTATTACTGTCAGACATGGGACAAGTCTGTTAAAGTGCAAGTATCACAGTGATATACACCATGACAAAAACCTCCTCACCAAATACACTCACTTCTGCTTTCAGATGATCTGAATATAGACACTAACTGAATGTCAAGTCATCCTGAACCAGTGTGTCTGCAGGAGGAGAACATTCCATGCTTGTGTTTAACACAAAACCCTTCACACATTTAGTAGAATGTTGTCATTAACAAATACACCTAGTTGTCACAAAGCATGAATGATAAAGTGATATTCCAGAAGGTTCAGTCCTAACAGAAGACTCCATGTATCAGATAACCTCCATGATAGTCAGTCCCCTAGTTTACAGTAGAGACATATTACATCAACAGGCATTTAGTGATGTACTGTTAGTTCAGAACCCCACTATCAGGTCCAGATATTATTATCATTATGTTATTATCTATATTATGACATGCTGATTCTAACACAACTCACATGAAACTAAAACTGATATTTCAGTGTAACCAAAATGATCCCATATGGTTTTTGTTAGTCCAATCTAATATATTTATTTGCAAGTTTAATAGTTACAGTCATTTACATTAATCAGGAGTCCATCTTCTCAGAAGCTGATAGGCTGAGATGTAGAGGCCCCTCCCTCTGGTCCTCCCTGTCTGTCTCCTTATAGGTGGGTCCTGCAGCCTCTCCTCTCCTCACACTCCAACCCTGCTCCTCTCTCAGCTGGACAGTAAGGGCCGTTCACACCACACACTGACAACATGCTGGGGACACTCTGCACTCTCATCACTGCTCTAACATGTAAGGAGTCTGACTTCCTGGAGGTTTTACTTCCTGGTTTATTAATAATGAGTCTGTATGTTTCTCTTTACTACATGTCATCTTCTTATTTCCCAGGTGTCAGTGGTGTGACTGTGGTGACACAGAAGCCTCCTGTTGTGACAGTGAGTAAAGGAGACACGGCCAATATGGACTGTAACCTGGGGACTGTTCAGAATAGTGCTGCTCGTTGGTATAAACAGGTTCCAGGAGGAGTTCCTCAGTATGTGATAAGGTTCTACCATGGTAATAGTGCTCCTACCTATGGCTCTGGTTTCTCCTCTCCTAAATTCACATCTGATCATCAGTCTGAATCAGATTATCGTTTGATTATTAACACTGTGGAGGAGGCAGACTCAGCAGTGTATTACTGTCAGACATGGGACAGCTCTGTTAAAGTGCAAGTATCACAGTGATATACACCATGACAAAAACCTCCTCACCAAACACACTCACTTCTGCTTTCAGATGTTCTGAATATAGACACTAACTGAATGTCAAGTCATCCTGAACCAGTGTGTCTGCAGGAGGAGAACATTCCATGCTTGTGTTTAACACAAAACCCTTCACACATTTACTAGAATGTTGTCATTAACAATTACACCTAGTTGTCACAAAGCATGAATGATAAAGTGATATTCCAGAAGGTTCAGTCCTAACAGAAGACTCCATGTATCAGATAACCTCCATGATAGTCAGTCTGTAATAACAGTGAGCAGAGAAGAGACAGTTGATAATAGAGACGAACACTATGGACTGTAACCTGGGGACTGTTGATAATAGAGACGAACACTATGGACTGTAACCTGGGAACTGTTGATAATAGAGACGAACACTCTGGACTGTAACCTGGGGACTGTTGATAGTAGAGACGGCCACTCTGGACTGTAACCTGGGGACTGTTGATAATAGAGACAAACACTATGGACTGTAACCTGGGTACTGTTGATAATAGGGACGAACACTCTGGACTGTAACCTGGGGACTGTTGATAGTAGAAACGGCCACTCTGGACTGTAACCTGGGGACTGTTGATAATAGAGACGAACACTCTGGACTGTAACCTGGGAACTGTTGATAATGGAGACGTCCACTCTGGACTGTAACCTGGGGACTGTTGATAATAGAGAAGGCCACTCTGGACTGTAACCTGGGGACTGTTGATAATAGAGATGGCCACTCTGGACTGTAACCTGGGGACTGTTGATAATAGAGACGAACACTCTGGACTGTAACCTGGGGACTGATGATAATAGAGACAAACACTCTGGACTGTAACCTGGGGACTGTTGATAATATTGCTGGTTGGTATAAACAGGTTCCTGGAGGAGTTCCTCAATAGTTTTAAAGTGGTACTACTATAATTGGACCTCTGTAAAATATGGTTCTGGTTTCTCCTCTCCTAAATTCACATCTAATCATTAGTCTAAATCAGATTATAGTTTGATTATTAATCATGTGGAGGAGGAAGACTCAGCAGTGTATTACTGTAAAACAAATGACTACTCTGTTGACGTGTGGGCATCACAGTGACATCCACTATGACAAAAACCTCCTCCCCAAATACACTCACTTCTGCTTCATGCGTGGCAGAGGGGTGAACTCTAAGAAACATCAGTTGATCAGTGATTATTATAACATTATATACAAGACACAATGGGAGATCTGGAAATGGAGGAACCATCCATTACTACATGTCAAAAAGATTATAAGAAGACATTGTCTGAAAGGAAACTGATTTTGTCTCTCGTTGTGATCATCATCATCACCACCATCATCATCATCATCATCATCATCATCATCATCATCATCATCATCATCATCATCATCATCATCATCAGGTCAATGCTGCATCATATGGATAGTGCTCTAACTGATGGATTCAAAAGGACCAGACACAAACAGCAGAATATGATGCTTTCCTATATACTGTTACTTCATAGAGAGGAACTCTAGAAAAGCCTGAGATGTTAGTAGTGAGAGTGAGGCTCTGTCTGAATAGGATGTTTCAGTTCCTGTCCTCTCAGTAGAGAGTGAAGCTCTGTCTGAATAGGATGTTTCAGTTCCTGTCCTCTCAGTAGAGAGAGTGAAGCTCTGTCTGAATGGGATGTTTCAGTTCCTGTCCTCTCAGTAGAGAGAGTGAAGCTCTGTCTGAATGGGATGTTTCAGTTACTGTCCTCTCAGTAGTGAGAGTGAAGCTCTGTCTGAATGGGATGTTTCAGTTCCTGTCCTCTCAGTAGTGAGAGTGAAGCTCTGTCTGAATGGGATGTTTCAGTTCCTGTCCTCTCAGTAGAGAGAGTGAAGCTCTGTCTGGATGGGATGTTTCAGTTCCTGTCCTCTCAGTAGAGAGAGTGAAGCTCTGTCTGGATGGATGGTTCAGTTCCTGTCCTCTCAGTAGAGAGAGTGAAGCTCTGTCTGAATGGGATGGTTCAGTTCCTGTCCTCCCAGTAGAGAGAGAGGAGGTTATTGTACGGCTGTGTAAACAAACTGAATCACTGTGGTATTCGGACAAGGAACCAAGCTCATTGTTACTGGTGAGTTCCCTTTATTTTAACCTGATATTTTTGTATTCAAGGCTTTTTGTAATACGTAATAGTTAATAGAGTTACATATTGAACATTATATTCTTCTTTCATGTTTATTTAGTGTAAATAACCTACTTTGTGGACTGATTATCAAGAGTCATGAACACCATGTGACATCTTCATAGACTACAGTACATCTGTAGTTGTTGATTTCACATTACAACTTAAAAAACATGATGGACTATTTGACCATGTAGGTTACTGCTGTCACTTGACAACAATACTCCTTTATAATGTCTCATACAATAATCATCTATTTACTCGGAGGTAGATTTGGATGTGAAGTCAACATAAAGTTGTATCAACCTTTAAGGTATTGGTCCCACGTTATATTAAATAATGATAAAACCATGTATATGGTAGTTACACATAATGTTGCTACATGATTCATTACATTGCAGGTTAGGACATTACAGTTGGTAACTCTGTTTCCTGGGCGACTAGTAGTAGGATATATGTTTGATTGTATCCCTCATTCAGCACATCTGACTACTTGATTATGTTTAAACTTAGAGATCTGAACTCATTATCCACTTGTACAGAAATCTGCTTCACCTCTGAAAAGTCACATATGGAGAGTTACTTAGAAAGTTTAAAACTAAGACCAGGTAGAAACAGAGATTTGTGAGTAACGTAACGATAGAATTACGTGGTTTTAGTGCCTTTTAATTTATGAGGCCAACATGTTAATTGTTTGTAGCCTTTGAGAAAACGTTGTATTTTTTATTCTACAGTATAATCACACAACCCCGTTTCATTCTACTAATTTATCAAATGATTTTGTGTAATATTTATTCTGCTCATTCCATTGGTCCAGACTCTACCCTCCTTCCGCCTGTCTTGACCATCCTCCCTCCGTCCAGCGATGAGTTGAAGTCCAGCAAAGTCACCCTGGTGTGTCTGGCCAGTCAGATGGCCATGGGCTACGCAGATGTCAGCTGGACAGCTGGAGGGAATCCGGTCACCGGCGGCATCGCTACGAGTGGCCCGGTGCCGCAAGCCGACAAGACGTTTCAACTCAGCAGCTGTCTGACCGTTGACACGTCAGAATGGAACCAGGACAAAGTGTTCTCGTGTAAAGTCACCGCGGGATCCAAGTTCGCTGAGAAAGACATCAAGAAGTCTGAATGCAGCACTGAGTAGCCTGAGATCCATTGTAATGTCTATTTGATTTTCTACATCACTTTTCAAGTTATTGTTAATTCATTACAAGTTTCACCTGCATATTTACATTATGTTCCATAAAAGATAAATAGCTAATCATACTGATATCATAGGCTATATGATAAGTAGACTTGTTATATTTGAAATGGGTTGTTTTGCAGATGATTAATAGAGGAATAGTTAGAGCTTTGCTGTATTGTGGATATTCAATAAAGAACATTCTAAAGAACAAGTGTTTGTATTAGAGCATGTTGATGAACATCAGTGTTAGCAGCTCTACATGAGGGGGAGTTTAACTGATCTCAAATAGAGCATTCTGCTCTCTGACTTTAGTCCAGATCCAGAAATAGTTGATCTAGATATCCAGGATGTAGGGCAGGTTTACTGTAATGTTAATGAATAACCAGAGATGGACCACAAGTTTAGTTTATATTAAAACTTCACATTATTGAGAACCTTTCATTAGTGTGATATGATTGTATTATAAGAACAGTCTGAAAGTACCTATTTAATAATCTTCCATATCTATTTAAAATAGTTAATTTGAAAAGGAAACTCGATTATTTCCTAGGCAATATTTGCTTGTACTTTTCACTGTATGAAGAATTTAAACAACAGTACAGCAGCATGATAAATTCAAAATATTCATAGTTTATATTCAATAGTGTTATAAACCTACGTCTTACTATAATGTACGTTAACATTTGACTCATGACTCTTTTCTCTCCGTACATCTTTGCCAGCAGGGGGAAAGAGAAGAGTTAAAATATTATAATATGCTTTTACCTTGTGGCTCAAACTGTTGTATTTCATTATAGTTGTATTTCATTGTAATAATTACCAGAATAAATCCATCACGCAGTTTCAAATCAATCACAAATGATAACGTTATTGAAAGTTAGTGTACAATATCTGTGTTGTCAGTACAAATCTCTCCTCAGTTCTGTGTTGGTCTGGTTCAGAGGGGAGTGTAGTGATGTAGTTGAGACTAAATCAGTCTAACTAAGGTTTAGGGACCCTCCTTCCTCTGGTCTTAGTGGATGGGTGTAGTGGAGAGACTATATCAGTCTAATCAAGGTTTAGGGACCCTCCTTCCTCAGAGAGGAGTGTAGTGATGTCGTTGAGACTAAATAAGTCTAACTAAGGTTTAGGAACCCTCCTTCCTCTGGTCTTAGTGGATGGGTGTTGTGGAGAGACTATATCTGTCTAACTAAGGTTTTAGGGACCCTCCTTCATCTAGTACTAGTGGATGGGTGTAGTAGAGAGACTATATCAGTCTAACTAAGGTTTAGGTACCCTCCTTCATCTAGTACTAGTGGATGGGTGTAGTAGTAGAGAGACTATATCTGTCTAACTAAGGTTTAGGTACCCTCCTTCATCTAGTACTAGTGGATGGGTGTTGTAGAGAGACTATATCTGTCTAACTAAGGTTTAGGTACCCTCCTTCATCTAGTACTAGTGGATGGGTGTAGTAGTAGAGAGACTATATCTGTCTAACTAAGGTTTAGGTACCCTCCTTCATCTAGTACTAGTGGATGGGTGTTGTAGAGAGACTATATCTGTCTAACTAAGGTTTAGGTACCCTCCTTCATCTAGTACTAGTGGATGGGTGTAGTAGTAGAGAGACTATATCTGTCTAACTAAGGTTTAGGGACCCTCCTTCATCTAGTACTAGTGGATGGGTGTAGTAGTAGAGAGACTATATCTGTCTAACTAAGGTTTAGGGACCCTCCTTCATCTAGTACTAGTGGATGGGTGTTGTAGAGAGACTATATCTGTCTAACTAAGGTTTAGGTACCCTCCTTCATCTAGTACTAGTGGATGGGTGTAGTAGTTGAGAGACTATATCTGTCTAACTAAGGTTTAGGTACCCTCCTTCATCTAGTACTAGTGGATGGGTGTAGTAGTAGAGAGACTATATCAGTCTAACTAAGGCGTGTCACGCCCTGGCCTTAGTATTCTTTGTTTTCTTTATTATTTTGGTTAGGTCAGGGTGTGACATGGGCGATTTATGTGTTTTGTCTGGTCCATGGGGTTTTGTATGTTTATGGGGTGTGTCTAGTCTAGGTGTTTATATAAGTCTATGGTTGCCTAGATTGGTTCTCAATTAGAGGAAGGTTGGGAATCATATTTAGGCAGCCATGTTCTTTGGGTATTTTGTGGGTGGTTGTCTTCTGTCTTTGTGTCTATGCTCCAGATAAGACTGTTTCGGTTTTTCACATTTGTTGTTTTGTATTTTGTAGTGTTGAACTCTAACCACGCTGCATTTTGGTCCTCCTCTCCTTCAACGGAAGAAAACCGTTACAAGGTTTAGGGACCCTCCTTCCTCTGGTCCTCATGAACCCTTGTCCTGTTCCATTTTCTCTCTCTGTTTCCTCATCTTGTTCTTCACATCTGTCCTCGTTGGTGCCCTCACTCTAAGTCTGGTCTTGTTCACATTGGGGAGAATCCTAACTAGCAGTTCAGTCACATTTTCACTTAGTCTCCCATTGGCATCAATGCATGACTAAGTAAAGATTCACCTTAATTAGAAGTTAGGATTCACACCATCCTGCCTCAGTGATCAGAATAGACTCTGCAGTTCTGTCAAAGTACACCAGAGGAGGATGTAGGACCACCAATAATGACTGAGGAAAGATCTACATGTACTTTACAACAGGAACAGCTGTCTGTAGACCACTGGTTTCAGTCCAACCCAAAGACCAGCTGGTGGTTTCATATCTACTATCTCTAGTTATCAGAGTCATTCACCAGGGACGTGTTCTAGATCTGACACTGAGTTACAGGCAGTGATGTGTTGCTCCCTTTCTCCCCCAGGACACACCTGCTTCCCCTCCTCTCCTTATTTATAGCTTCGTGTAAATTAAGGGGTTGTTTTATCTCCTCTCAGAACTGTGTGGGGGGAGGGGGGAGTTAGGGGGGTTTGCAGGTGACCAGAGGAGTGGACTGAAACTGAAAATGTTTCCCAAATGGCACTATATTCCCTTTATAGTGCACTACTTTTGACAAAGGCCCATTAGGTTCTGGTCAACAGTAGTGCACTATAAGGGGAATAGGGAGACATCCTAAGTACCTCATCATTATGTTGGTCTTGTGTAGAACTAGAATAGGATAATAAACTACAGACATGGTTTGATGGAGGTAGGAGATTAGATACCTCATCATTATGTTGGTCTTGTGTAGAACTAGAATAGGATAATAAACTACAGACATGGTTTGATGGAGGTAGGAGATTAGATACCTCATCATTGTGTTGGTCTTGTGCAGAACTAGTGTAGGATATTAAACTACAGACATGGTTTGATGGAGGTAGGAGATTAGATACCTCATCATTATGTTGGTCCTGTGCAGAACTAGTATAGGATATTAAACTACAGACATGGTTTGATGGAGGTAGGAGATTAGATACCTCATCATTATGTTGGTCTTGTGCAGAACTAGTATAGGATATTAAACTACAGATATGATTGATGGAGGTAGAATATGAGTCAGTGAACAAGACAGGATCTCATGTAGAACAATGATCATACTAGTCTCTCATATATTCTGGTTACTTTGATCATTCAGAAAAATTACAGTGAAAAATAATAATAACAATTAACAATGAGAGTAGCTGGTGGTAGGTTGATTGCAGAGGCCCCTCCCTCTGGTCATCCATGGCTTGGTGATTGGTTAACTCTAGAGAACCTTCCCCCTGATCCTCCCTGGCTGTCTCCTTATAGGTGGGTCCTGCAGCCTCTCCTCTCCTCACACTCCAACCCTGCTCCTCTCTCAGCTGGACAGTAAGGGCCGTTCACACCACACACTGACAACATGCTGGGGACACTCTGCACTCTCATCACTGCTCTAACATGTAAGGAATTTACTATATTTTCAATCTGAATCCAAAAACAATGCCAATGAAGTTTTACATTCATGTCTGATTAACTGTCTTAATTAATGGTGTGTTTCATTCCCACAGATGTCAGTTGCCAGAAAGCAGTGACACAGACACCTTCAGTACTGACTGTCAGTACAAAAGGGACTGCCACTTTTCACTGTGACATTACCAAAGATGAAAGCAATGTTGTAAGCTGGTATAAACAGGTTCCAGGAGGAGCTCCTCAGTATGTGTTAAAGTATTACCATAGTTGGAGTAGCTCTACCTCTTCCTCTCCTGACAAATATGGATCTGGTTTCTCCTCTGATCGTTTCACATCTAAAGCCACGTCTGATAAGGATTATCAGTTTATAATCAGTAATGTGGTGGAGACAGACTCAGCAGTGTATTACTGTCAGACTCAGAATGACTCTCCTTTTGCGCAAGTATCACAGTGATATACACCATGACAAAAACCTCCTCCCCAAATACACTCACTTCTGCTTTATGCATGGCAGAGGGGTGAACTCTAAGAAACAGCAGTTGAAGTTGGTCAGTGATTATTACAACATTATATACATGTCACAATGGGAGATCTGGTAATGGAGGAACCATCCATCCCTGCATGTCAACAAGATTATAAGAAGACATCGTCTGAAAGGAAATGAATGTTGGCTTTCTTGTTGTGATCATCATCATCATCATCATCATCATCATCATCATCATCATCACCACCATCATCATCACAACCATCATCATCACCACCACCATCATCACCATCATCACCACAACCATCATCATCACAACCATCATCATCACCATCATCATCATCACCATCATCATCATCACCACCATCATCATCACAACTATCATCATCACAACCAACATCATCATCATATCAAGACTGAATCATATGGATAGTACTTTAACTCAGACTGAATCATATGGATAGTACTTTAACTCAGACTGAATCATATGGATAGTACTTTAACTCAGACTGAATCATATGGATAGTACTTTAACTCAGACTGAATCATATGGATAGTACTTTAACTCAGACTGAATCATATGGATAGTACTTTAACTCAGACTGAATCATATGGATAGTACTTTAACTCAGACTGAATCATATGGATAGTACTTTAACTCAGACTGAATCATATGGATAGTACTTTAACTCAGACTGAATCATATGGATAGTACTTTAACTCAGACTGAATCATATGGATAGTACTTTAACTCAGACTGAATCATATGGATAGTACTTTAACTCAGACTGAATCATATGGATAGTACTTTAACTCAGACTGAATCATATGGATAGTACTTTAACTCATGGATTTGTATTTCAGGTATTTGTATTTATTATGGATCCCCATTAGCTCTTCCTGGGGTCCGGCAAAATTAAGGAAGTTATTCGCCTTATGTAGCCCCTCCCACTTGACCCAGTTCCATTCGAACGCGATTGTGTTTGTGTTTCTGTTTTACAACTACCTTCAATGCTAGTGAATGACCTCAGAGCGGTGGCTAGCTAATAATTAAAAAAACGTCATTAACACATGCATCATTAACACATTTTAACAAATGAACAAAAACCAAACATGGCTCACATTTGGGAACACACACAAATGGCTCTTCGGGGGTCGGATGGTATCACCGTACCCCATCCATCCATGATTAATAATTTGGTGGATGAAATGACGTATGGGGACAATTTTAATTACTTGGTGCTCTCCTTGGGAGCGGATGGTTCCACTATGAAAAAGGCCTATCAGTACCTCCACAGTGGTAAGGTGGGCCGAGTTCTTCTTCACCAGGAGGAGGGAAAAGGATTGGTAATTTTTGAAGGCCGATGTTCAGCCCAGCCAATCAATCAGCTCCTACCACCCTGCTTGGGAACTTGTATCCAACAACGGATCAGTAGAGACGGCTGGATGTCCTTGCATCGCTGGCCTTGGAAAGTCATGCAGCCTCCATTTTGTGGAAGGCAGGTAAATAAGTCACTTGCATTTCAGCCTACATGTGTTGTGGTGACAGTTACTATAATCCATAGGCTAACTTTATGACAGAGTTCTCAGATGATATCTATGATCATTCTCAGCGTTCCTTGCTCTTGTAATTGATGCTTATAGCCTATTTTCATTGTTCCTTTTATAAATGAAAGTGTGCAATACTGCCTTATCTAGACACAGAATGATAAAAGAGTCAGGCTTAACATAGCAGTTAGACCCAACGTTTTGTTGGATGAAAGCTGAATTGAGAATGTTATGATTTATTATTATTGTAACGTGTATTTGTGGATCAACAGAACTGTTGTGTTAATGTGGGGAATCAGTAAGTATCCTGTCCAATCTCATGTTGGGGAAGGCAGTTTTATGGAGTCCAGGTGAGTAGGGGGTAACATTTATTTAAACATGTCAGCATCACATTGAGTGTTATTAGTCTTCAGCGTTATTGTTTTTTCTGGGTGAATAAGGTTTGTAAAATATCATTGTGGTTGGGGGTAATGCCTAAAGTATGGTAAGTATAAGTGGCCTCATCTCATTGGGAACAATAGCAAGGTAAGTTTATGATGAAACTTGCATGTGTTTTGATGTTGATCACATAGTCCTCAGTCACACAATTGTTAATAATGGGATTTTCTCTGAATGTCTTTTTGTAACAAACATTCTATCACTGGTGCAGAATGCGGTGTCCAGTGGGCTAACTGGCGTAGCCTGCACAGATGAGCAGCGACAATGGAATGCAGGGACTCAGAGGAACCTTGAGTCAAAGCGGTTAAACAGCATTGACTTCACACACCAGAAGGCCAGTGACCAACATGCAGAAAAGCGTCCAGAATGTCCACGCCTGCCTCCCACCCCTGCCTCCCACCCCTGCTTCCCACGCCTGCATTCCACTCACAGGAGGAATTGAATCGGAGCCTGAGACACCTGAATCTGCCCGTGGGGAGTCTGCTCTATAAGTGTTAATGCTGAACCAACAATAATATCACAGCCAGTAGCATCCCAGGTAGAATTGGACTGAAAGGAATATTTATTTATGGCTGTACCATTTTAATGTATTTGAACTGATGTGTGTCTCTTCTGTTCAATGCTTTCTAACTTCATATAATACCTTAATATAGATTCTCTACTCTTTCCCAGCCACATGGAGATCATGTCAATTACAACTGCTGGAAATGCCTGTTCTTCTGCAATGAATTGGTGAAACTTGACCCAACCCAGTCGACTGCTTTGGACCAGATCCCAAAGGAGCAGAGTGCCTCACACTTGTGGCAGGACTCAATGAAGCTTTGATACTAAGTTCAGCCAAGAAGGTCCCTGTCAGGGAATCCACCAACCCTGATAAGTTTCTCCAGGAGCATCTGGATCCCAGGTTCCCGAGGGAACACAGCCAAACGTTACGGGAAAGATAATGAGCTGATGGCCTCCCAGCCCAGTGGTGTAAAGATAATGAGCTGATGGCCTCCCAAACCAGTGGTGTAAAGATAATGAGCTGATGGCCTCCCAGCCCAGTGGTGTAAAGATTATGAGCTGATGGCCTCCCAGCCCAGTGGTGTAAAGATAATGAGCTGATGGCCTCCCAGCCCAGTGGTGTAAAGATAATGAGTTGATGGCCTCCCAGCCCAGTGGTGTAAAGATAATGAGCTGATGGCCTCCCAGCCCAGTGGTGTAAAGATAATGAGCTGATGGCCTCCCAGCCCAGTGGTGTAAAGATAATGAGCTGATGGCCTCCCAGCCCAGTGGTGTAAAGATAATGAGCTGATGGCCTCCCAACCCAGTGGTGTAAAGATAATGAGCTGATGGCCTCCCAGCCCAGTGGTGTAAAGATAATGAGCTGATGGCCTCCCAACCCAGTGGTGTAAAGATAACGAGCTGATGGCCTCCCAGCCCAGTGGTGTAAAGATAAGATGGAGTGAAGTTGCAGAGGGGATGGAGGACGGAGGGATGTGGAGTGGAAAGAGGGATCCTTGGAGACAAGAAGCAGGGACAGAAAGGAAAAGATGAGTCGTTCCACAAAGAGTTTCCTTTGATATTTTAAGGTGAAATTGTGCACCAATATTGAATTTTAAAAGCCTGTTATATTAAATGAAGTGCCCTTTAATATAGACCACATGGAAAATGTAATAAATCTGATTTTTTATCGGAATAAAGACGTGCTAAACTGCCAAAATGCAGCACTTTGACATGTTCCTCTGAGATTTTAACACTTAATCCACAAATGTCTCTAAGTTTCAACATCATGGTAAAGCCTTAGTTATTTTGTTGCTTTGACAAACAACTGACTAGGTTTCCCCCTTTCCCTTAATTATTTGTGTGATTAGTGATTCATTTACATCTGTCCCCCATTTTAAGGTCAACTCTGTGACCTGCTCCCGCTCCCCTCCCTGGTGCTAGAAGGTGCCAGGCTCTCCAGCATTAGGCACTCCTGCCACCATCATTTACGCCCAGCCGGCTTGCCCAGTGCCCGTTCCTCGGCTGGCCCGTCAGGATCGCCCAGGAGCTACGCCGAGTGGCGCCCCTAGAGAGGGGAGGGGGGGTACTGTCACACCTGCTCCCGCTCCCCTCTTTGTTGCTAGGAGGTGCCAGGCTCTCCAGCATTAGGCACTCCGGCCACCTTCATTACGCACACCTGCCTTTCCACCATCACGTGCATCAGCGATTATTGGACTCATCTGGACTCAATCACCTCTGTCATTACCTCCCCTATATCTGTCTGGTTCCCCTCTCTATTCCCTGCTGCAGCATTAATGTTCATATGTCCTTGTTCACCCGTGTGCTGACGCTGGTCCTGTGTTGTTACCTGTCTGTTCCTTATTAAATGTCAACTCCCCGTACCTGCTTCTCATCTCCAGTGACGGTCCTTACAGTGAGCTGAACTCTCGTTTTAAAGGTAGACTCAGCGATATGATGTAGATACAGAAAGTAAACAGCTTAGTGGGTCAATTCTCACAACCTCTAAGAGCGTTGAAGCGTGAAGCTCAACCTCTCCGCTCTTTTGATGGCCTGGCCTCCACGCTGTACACAGTGTGAAGTGTACCCGTGCACATGCGCAGATACTTTGTGTTACTGTGTGAGAGTGAAGTGTTGCATCTCGCCCATCTCAATATATCCGGTGCTGCTCGTGGCAACATCATTTTGTTGAGTCTAATTAATATGGGGAAACTATTCCTTTTTAAATCGATTTTTCAAAAGAAACATTAAACATCTAATAGTCAAATCATATTGCAAAAGCAGGTGAGCTGGTTCTACTCTTCTTGGAAATGTTGTGGTGGAAAGCTGAGCAGATTGAGTATAATGTAGATATAAATGTTTTTACAATAAATACAACATTTTGAAGTTTGCATTCAATTCCTACTCCCTTTTGCACACAACAAGCTTCCACTCTCCCCGCTGTCACAGGGGGATTCATGGCTTATTTAAGAAGAAATCATCAACCCTGTTACTTTATTTGACACTTACTAGGCATTTGTTCTAGTCCATTTTTATTTAACCTCTTGAGATGGTAAAACACGTTGTTTATGAAGGTGAATATGTGCTATTTGTGACAAAATCGAAGAAATGCTTTACCAAGTTACACTTTTCAATAGGCACCGAATTGGTGGAACGACCCAGAATGCTAGGCGGAGAGAGAGAGAAGTATTTCAGACTAGAACGCTGAGCTCTCTTTTTACCTTAGGATGCAGGAATGACAGGCCAATGTTGAGAGAGTTAGAGCTGTCATTATTACATGGTTTAAACTGTTCTCTAGTATTAACATTACATGTTGGACTCAGTATCATTTCAGCAGTAATATCTACTGTATAGGTCTGACCTTCACTTAGTCTTTCAGCATTAAACTATGACCTTGTAAGATTCAACTCAATATTAGGTGCGGTGTTTCACATTCTGCATCAGTGATCAGAATAGAGGCTGCAGTTCTGTCAACGTCCACCAGAGGAGGACAAAGTACCACCAATAATGACTCAGGATATACCTACATTAAAGCAGGCACAATTTGGCGCCAGTCAGTCCAGATACCTCATAATTTTGTTGGTCCTGTGTAGAACTAGTATAGGATATTAAACTCCAGTTATGATTTGATGGAGGTAGAATATGAGTCAGTGATGAAGACAGGATCTCATATCGAGAAATGAGAGCAGCTGGTGATTGGTTAACTGTAGAGGCCCCTCCCTCTAGTCCTCTTTGGCTTGGTGATAGGTTAACTATAGAGGCCCTTCCCCCTGATCCTCCCTGGCTGTCTCCTTATAGGTGGGTCCTGCAGCCTCTCCTCTCCTCACACTCCAACCCTGCTCCTCTCTCAGCTGGACAGTAAGGGCCGTTCACACCACACACTGACAACATGCTGGGGACACTCTGCACTCTCATCACTGCTCTAACATGTAAGGAATTTACTATATGTTCAATCTGAATCCAAAAACAATGCCAATGAAGTTTTACATTCATGTCTGATTAATTGTCTTAATTAATGGTGTGTTTCATTCCCACAGATGTCAGTTGCCAGAAAGCAGTGACACAGACACCTTCAGTACTGACTGTCAGTACAAAAGGGACTGCCACTTTTCACTGTGACATCACCAAAGATGAAAGAAATTATGTAAACTGGTATAAACAGGTTCCAGGAGTAGCTCCTCAGTATGTGTTAAGGTTTTACCATACTCACTCCTTCCCTGATGAATATGGATCTGGTTTCTCCTCTGATCGTTTCACATCTAAAGCCACGTCTGATAAAGATTATCAGTTTATAATCAGTAATGTGGAAGAGACAGACTCAGCAGTGTATTACTGTCATACATGGGACGACTCTGATAAAGTGCACATATCACAGTGATATACACCATGACAAAAACCTCCTCACCAAATACACTCACTTCTGCTTTCAGATGTTCTGAATATAGACACTAACTGAATGTCAAGTCATCCTGAACCAGTGTGTCTGCAGGAGGAGAACATTCCATGCTTGTGTTTAACACAAAACCCTTCACACATTTACTAGGATGTTGTCATTAACAATTACACCTAGTTGTCACAAAGCATGAATGATAAAGTGATATTCCAGAAGGTTCAGTCCTAACAGAAGACTCCATGTATCAGATAACCTCCATGATAGTCAGTCCCCTAGTTTACAGTAGAGACATATTACATCAACAGGCATTTAGTGATGTACTGTTAGTTCAGAACCCCACCATCAGGTCCAGATAATATTATTATTATAATGTTATTATCTATATTATGACATGCTGATTCTAACACAACTCACATGAAACTAAAACTGATATTTCAGTGTAACCAAAATGATCCCATTTAGTTTTTGTTGGTCCAATTTAAAACATTGATATTTTTGATAGTTTAATAGTTAAAGTAATTTAAATTATTCAGAAAACCGTGTTCTCAGAAGCTGATAGGCTGAGATATAGAGGCCCCTCCCCCTGATCCTCCCTGTCTGTCTCCTTATAGGTGGGTCCTGCAGCCTCTCCCCTCCTCACACTCCAACCCTGCTCCTCTCTCAGCTGGACAGTAAGGGCCGTTCACACCACACACTGACAACATGCTGGGGACACTCTGCACTCTCATCACTGCTCTAACATGTAAGTTTCCATTAACGTTGATATTTTTACTTTTGAATCATACCTTATATATAGTTACATATACATGCCTCATGGTGAGTGTGATGTGTCAACAGGTGTTCATGGTGTCATTGTGTTGACCCAGAAGCCATCTGTCCAGACCAAAACCACAGGAGAGGAGGTCACTATGGACTGTAACATTGGCAGATTTGATGGAAACTATGTCAATTGGTATAAACAGGTTCCTGGTGGGGTTCCTCAGTATGTTCTGAGCTTTACCCACGGTGACAGTTCTTCTGAATATTATGGGCCAGGTTTCTCCTCTAGTCGGTTCAACTCTGAATCCACCTCAGACTTAGATTATCAGTTCATCATTAAACAGGTAGAGGCAGGAGACTCAGCAGTGTATTACTGTCAGACATATGATGATTCTGCTGAAGAGTTCGTATCACAGTGATTTACACAATGACAAAAACCTCTGACTGCAACACTTCTGCTTTTTGACTGAGAGGGACAAGCCTTTAATCAGATGTGTCAGTTCAAGTGAATCTGTTATGCACGTGAGTGAGGACCCAAAAGCGGTTTAACAAAAACAGAGTCCTTTAATGTCAAAACACAGGTAAGACATAGATCCTCTTCAAATGTATATGATGGCAAAGTAAACAACCCGCAGAGAGGGCGACAAATGAAACATAAAGTCCTTCTGAAGATCACAGAAGAGTTCCCCTTCTAGCAGCAGAGGAGAATAGCTGGGTAGAGTCCCCTTCTAGCAGCAGAGGAGATTAGCTGGGTTGTAGAGGACAGAGGTACCTGATCACACGTAGCCTCAGATGAACAGGCAGATTCCGACAGGACAGGACAAGGTTGAAGCAAACGAGACGATAGTTTGGTTCTGGCATGAGAAACTCAAACGAGAATCTGACAAAGACAGAAGCAGGAACAGAGAGAGAAATAGAGACCTAATCAGAGGGAAAAAAGGGAACAGGTGGGAAAAGGGTGAACGAGGTAGTTAGAGAAGATGAGGAACAGCTGGGGGAAAGAGGGGAAGAGAAGGTAACCTAATACGACCAGCAGAGGGAGACGGAGTGAAGAGAAAGAACAGGAACAAGACATAATATGGCAATACATGACAGAATCAGTGATTTTTGATTACAATGAGATAAAGGATCATTCAAAGACATTGTCTGATCATCATCATCACCATCATCATCATCATCATCATCATCATCAAGTCAACACTGCATCCTATGGATAGTGCTTTAACTTCAAAAGGACCAGACACCAACAGCAGAATATGATGCTATTATGTATACTGTTACTTCATAGAGAGGAACTCTAGAAAAGCCTGAGATGTTTGTAGAGAGAGTGAAGCTCTGTCTGAATGGGATGTTTCAGTTCCTGTCCTCTCAGTAGTGAGAGTGAAGCTCTGTCTGAATGGGATGTTTCAGTTCCTGTCCTCTCAGTAGAGAGAGTGAAGCTCTGTCTGAATGGATTGTTTCAGTTCCTGTCCTCTCAGTAGAGAGTGAAGCTCTGTCTGAATGGGATGTTTCAGTTACTGTCCTCTCAGTAGTGAGAGTGAAGCTCTGTCTGAATGGGATGTTTCAGTTCCTGTCCTCTCAGTAGTGAGAGTGAAGCTCTGTCTGAATGGGATGTTTCAGTTCCTGTCCTCTCAGTAGAGAGAGTGAAGCTCTGTCTAAATGGGATGTTTCAGTTCCTGTCCTCTCAGTAGAGAAAGTGAAGCTCTGTCTGAATGGGATGGTTCAGTTCCTGTCCTCTCAGTAGTGAGAGTGAAGCTCTGTCTGAATGGGATGGTTCAGTTCCTGTCCTCTCAGTAGAGAGAGAGGAGGTTATTGTACGGCTGTGTAAACAAACTGAATCACTGTGGTATTCGGACAAGGAACCAAGCTCATTGTGACTGGTGAGTTCCCTTTATTTTAACCTTATGTGTTTTGTTTTCAAGGTTTTTTGTAATACGTAATAGTTAATAGAGTTACATATTTAACATTATATTCTTCTCTCATATTTATTTAGTGTAAATAACCTACTTTGTGGACTGATTATCAAGAGTCATGGACACCATGTGACATCTTCATAGCCTACAGTATATCTGTAGTTGTTGATTTCACATTTAAACTTAAAAAACATGATGGACTTTTTGACCATGTAGGTTACTGCTGTCACTTGACAACAATACTCATTTATAATGTCTCATACAATAATCATCTATTTACTCAGAGGTAGATTTGGATGTGAATGCTACATAAAGTTGTATCAACCTTTAAGGTATTGGTCCCACGTTATATTAAATAATGATAAAACCATGTATATGGTAGTTACACAATGTTGCTACATGATTCATTACATTGCAGGCTAGGACATTACAGTTGGTAACTCTGTTTCCTGGGTGACTAGTAGTAGGATATATGTTTGATTGTATTCAGCACATCTGACTACTTGATTATGTTTAAACATAAGAGATCTGAACTCATTATCCACTTGCACAGAAATCTGCTTCACCTCTGAAAAGTCACATGTGGAGAGTTACTTAGAAAGTTTAAAACTAAGACCAGGTACAAACAGAGATTTGTGAGTAACATGTAACGATAGAATTACATGGTTTTAGTGCCTTTTAATTTATGAGGCCAGAATGTTAATTGTTTGTAGCCTTTGAGAAAACGGTGTATTTTTTATTCTACAGTATAATCACACAACCCCGTTTCATTCTACTAACTTATCAAATGATTTTGCGTAATATTTATTCTGCTCATTCCATTGGTCCAGACTCTACCCTCCCTCCGCCTGTCTTGACCATCCTCCCTCCGTCCAGCGATGAGTTGAAGTCCAGCAAAGTCACCCTGGTGTGTCTGGCCAGTCAGATGGCCATGGGCTACGCAGATGTCAGCTGGACAGCTGGAGGGAATCCGGTCACCGGCGGCATCGCTACGAGTGGCCCGGTGCCGCAAGCCGACAAGACGTTCCAGCTCAGCAGCTGTCTGACCGTTGACACGTCAGAATGGAACCAGGACAAAGTGTTCTCGTGTAAAGTCACCGCGGGATCCAAGTTCGCTGAGAAAGACATCAAGAAGTCTGAATGCAGCACTGAATAGCCTGAGAACCATTGTCATGTCTATTTGATTTTCAACATCACTTTTCAAGTTATTGTTAACGCATTACAAGTTTAACCTGCATATTTACATTATGTTCCATAAAAGATAAATAGCTACTCATACTGATATCATAGGCTATATGATAAGTAGACTTGTTATATTTGAAATGGGTTGGTTAGCAGATGATTAATAGAGGAATAGTTAGAGCTTTGCTGTATTGTGGATATTCAATAAAGAACATTCTAAAGAACAAGTGTTTGTATTAGAGCATGTTGATGAACATCAGTGTTAGCAGCTCTACATGAGGGGGAGTTTAACTGATCTCAAATAGAGCATTCTGCTCTCTGACTTTAGTCCAGATCCAGAAATAGTTGATCTAGATATCCAGGATGTAGGGCAGGTTTACTGTAATGTTAATGAATAACCAGAGATGGACCACAAGTTTAGTTTATATTAAAACTTCACATTATTGAGAACCTTTCATTAGTGTGATATGATTGTATTATAAGAACATTCTGAAAGTACCTATTTAATAATCTTCCATATCTATTTAAAATAGTTGATTTGAAAAGGAAACTCGATTATTTCCTAGGCAATATTTGCTTGTACTTTTCACTGTATGAGGAATTTAAACAACAGTACAGCAGCATGATAAATTCAAAATATTAATAGTTTATATTCAATAGTGTTATAAACCTACGTCTTACTATAATGTACGTTAACATTTGACTCATGACTCTGTTCTCTCCGTACATCTTTGCCAGCAGGGGGAAAGAGAAGAGTTAAAATATTATAATATGCTTCCACCTTGTGGCTCAAACTGTTGTATTCCATTATAGTTATATTTCATTGTAATAATTACCAGAATAAATCCATCACGCAGTTTCAAATCAATCACAAATGATAACGTTATTGAAAGTTAGTGTACAATATCTGTGTTGTCAGTACAAATCTCTCCTCAGTTCTGTGTTGGTCTGGTTCAGAGGGGAGTGTAGTGATGTCGTTGAGACTAAATCAGTCTAACTAAGGTTTAGGGACCCTCCTTCCTCTAGTACTGGTGGATGGGTGTAGTGGTAGAGAGACTATATCAGTCTAACTAAGGTTTAGGGACCCTCCTTCCTCTGGTCCTCATGAACCCTTGTCCTGTTCCATTTTCTCTCTCTGTGTCCTCAACTTGTTCTTCACATCTGTTCTCGTTGGTGCCCTCACTCTAAGTCTGGTCTTGTTCACATTGGGGATAATCCTAACTAGCAGTCCAGTCACATTTTCACTTAGTCTCCCATTATCATCATTGGTATCAATGCATGACTAAGTAAAGATTCACCTTAATTAGAAGTTAGGATTCACACCATCCTGCCTCAGTGATCAGAATAGACTCTGCAGTTCTGTCAAAGTCCACCAGAGGAGGACGTAGGACCACCAATAATGACTGAGGAAAGATCTACATGTACTTTACAACAGGAACAGCTGTCTGTAGACCACTGGTTTCAGTCCAACCCAAAGACCAGCTGGTGGTTTCATATCTACTATCTCTAGTTATCAGAGTCATTCACCAGGGACGTGTTCTAGATCTGACACTGAGTTAATATAATAATGTGTTGCTCCCTTTCTCCCCCAGGACACACCTGCTTCCCCTCCTCTCCTTATTTATAGCCTCATGTAAATTAAGGGGTTGTTTTATCTCCTCTCAGAACTGTGTGGGGGGAGGGGGTGGTGGGGGGGTCTGCAGGTGACCAGAGGAGTGGACTGAAACTGAAAATGTTTCCCAAATGGCACTATATTCCCTTTATAGTGCACTACTTTTGACAAAGGCCCATTAGGTTCTGGTCAACAGTAGTGCACTATAAGGGGAATAGGGAGACATCCTAAGTACCTCGTCATTATGTTGGTCTTGTGTAGAACTAGTATAGGATAATAAACTACAGACATGGTTTGATGGAGGTAGGAGATTAGATACCTCATCATTGTGTTGGTCTTGTGCAGAACTAGTGTAGGATATTAAACTACAGACATGGTTTGATGGAGGTAGGAGATTAGATACCTCATCATTATGTTGGTCCTGTGCAGAACTAGTATAGGATATTAAACTACAGACATGGTTTGATGGAGGTAGGAGATTAGATACCTCATCATTATGTTGGTCTTGTGCAGAACTAGTATAGGATATTAAACTACAGATATGATTGATGGAGGTAGAATATGAGTCAGTGAAGAAGACAGGATCTCATGTAGAACAATGATCATACTAGTCTCTCATATATTCTGGTTACTTTGATCATTCAGAAAAATTACAGTGAAAAATAATAATAACAATCAACAATGAGAGTAGCTGGTGGTAGGTTGATTGCAGAGGCCCCTCCCTCTAGTTATCCGTGGCTTGGTGATTGGTTAACTCTAGAGAACCCTCCCCCTGATCCTCCCTGTCTGTCTCCTTATAGGTGGGTCCTGCAGCCTCTCCTCTCCTCACACTCCAACCCTGCTCATCTCTCAGCTGGACAGTAAGGGCCATTCACACCACACACTGACAACATGCTGGGGACACTCTGCACTCTCATCACTGCTCTAACATGTAAGGAATTTACTATATGTTCAACATGAATCAAAGAAAGCCATTAGAAGTTGTTAATTCATGTTTGATTAAATGTCTTAAATTGTATTTCATTCCCACAGATGTCAGTTGCCAGAAAGCAGTGACACAGACACCTTCAGTACTGACTGTCAGTACAAAGGGGACTGCTACTTTTCACTGTGACATTACCAAATATGAAGGTTATTATGTAATCTGGTATAAACAGGTTCCAGGAGGAGCTCCTCAGTATGTGTTAAGGTTTCACCGTTCTGATGGCTCTCCTGATGAATATGGATCTGGTTTCTCCTCTGATCGTTTCACATCTAAAGCCAAGTCTGATAAGGATTATCAGTTTATAATCAGTAATGTGGAGGAGGCAGACTCAGCAGTGTATTACTGTCAGACATGGGACAACTCTGTTAAAGTGCACGTATCACAGTGATATACACCATGACAAAAACCTCCTCACCAAATACACTCACTTCTGCTTTCAGATGTTCTGAATATAGACACTAACTGAATGTCAAGTCATCCTGAACCAGTGTGTCTGCAGGAGGAGAACATTCCATGCTTGTGTTTACACAAAACCCTTCACACATTTAGTAGAATGTTGTCATTAACAATTACACCTAGTTGTCACAAAGCACGAATGATAAAGTGATATTCCAGAAGGTTCAGTCCTAACAGAAGACTCCATGTATCAGATAACCTCCATGATAGTCAGTCCCCTGGTTTACAGTAGAGACATATTACATCAACAGGCATTTAGTGATGTACTGTTAGTTCAGAACCCCACCATCAGGTCCAGATATTATTATCATTATGTTATTATTATACATATTATGACATGCTAATTTTAAGGAAACTTACCAACATAACTTACCAACAACAAACTTACCAACACAACTTACCAACAACAAACTTACCAACACAACTTACCAACAACAAACTTACCAACACAACTTACCAACATAACTTACCAACATAACTTACCAACAACAAACTTACCAACACAACTTACCAACATAACTTACCAACATAACTTACCAACAACAAACTTACCAACACAACTTACCAACATAACTTACCAACATAACTTACCAACATAACTCACATGAAACTAAATACTGCTCTTTTCAGTGTAACCAAATTGATCCCATATGGTTTTTGTTGGTCCAATATTAAATATATAGATATTTTGAGAGTTGAGTAGTTACAGTAATTTAAATTGATCAGAAGTCCATCCTCTCAGAAGCTGATAGGCTGAGATATAGAGACCCCTCCCTATGTTCCTCCCTGTCTGTCTCCTTATAGGTGGGTCCTGCAGCCTCTCCTCTCCTCACACTCCAACCCTGCTCATCTCTCAGCTGGACAGTAAGGGCCGTTGACACCATACACTGACAACATGCTGGGGACACTCTGCACTCTCATCACTGCTCTAACATGTAAGGAGTCTGACTTCCTGGATGTTTTACTTCCTGGTTTATTAATAATGAGTCTGTATGTTTCTCTTTACTACATGTCATCTTCTTATTTCCCAGGTGTCAGTGGTGTGACTGTGGTGACACAGAAGCCTCCTGTTGTGACAGTGAGGAAAGGAGAGACGGCCACTATGGACTGTAACCTGGGGACAGTTGATAATATTACTGGTTGGTATTAACAGGTTCCAGGAGGAGTCCCTCAGTATGTGTTAATGTGGTACCACACTGGTTGGAGATCTGTAGAATATGGTTCTGGTTTCTCCTCTCCTAAATTCACATCTAATCATCAGTCTAAATCAGATTTTTTTTTTTATTATTAACAATGTGGAGGAGACAAACTCATCAGTGTATTACTGTCAGACTCAAAATGACTCTCCTATCACAGTCATATACACTATGACAAAAACCTCCTCCCCAAATACACTCACTTCTGCTTCATGCGTGGCAGAGGGGTGAACTCTAAGAAACATCAGTTGATCAGTGATTATTATAACATTATATACAAGACACAATGGGAGATCTGGAAATGGAGGAACCATCCATTACCACATGTCAAAAAGATTATAAGAAGACATTGTCTGAAAGGAAACTGATTTTGTCTCTCTTGTTGTGATCATCATCATCATATCATCATCATCATCACCACCATCAGGTCAATACTGCATCATATGGATAGAGCTTTAACAGATGGATTCAAAAGGACCAGACACAAACAGCAGAATATGATGCTTTACTATATACTGTTACTTCACAGAGAGGAATTGTTATGCACTTGAGTGAGGACCCAAAAGCGGTTTAACAAAAACAGAGTCTTTTAATGTAAACACAGGGAAGACATAGATCCTCTTCAGATGTAGATAATGGAAAATAGACAACCCACAGAGAGGGCGACAAATGAAACAAAAAGTCCTTCTGATAATTACAAAATAGTCCCCTTCTTAGCAGCAGAGGAGAATAGCTGGGTTAGCGGCGACAGGCTGCAGGTCTCTCTGGGTAGGCGCGGGTCGTAGAGGAAAAGTGGTACCTGATCTCACGTAGCATCAGATGAACTGGACACAGTACAAACGACAAGACAGTTAGCTGAGTACAGGATGCACTTGCCAGGCGGATTCCGACAGGACGGGACAGGACAAGGGTGAAGCAAACGAGACGATAGTTTGTTTCTGGCATGAGAAACTCAAACGAGAATCTGACAAAGAAAGAAGCAGGAACAGAGAGAGAAATAGAGACCTAATCAGAGGGAAAAAGGGAACAGGTGGGAAAAGGGTGAACGAGGTAGTTAGAGGAGATGAGGAACAGCTGGAGGAGGAGAGAAAGAGAAGGTAACCTAATACGACCAGCAGAGGGAGACAGAGTGAAGAGAAAGAACAGGAACAAGACATAACATGACAAGACATGACAGTACCCCCCACTCAACGAGCGCCCCCTGGCGCACTCGAGGAGGAAACCTGGCGGCAACGGAGGAAATCATCGATCAGCGAACGGTCCAGCACGTCCCGAGAGGGAACCCAACTCCTTTCCTCAGGACCGTACCCCTCCCAATCCACTAGGAACTGATGACCACGGCCCCGAGGACGCATGTCCAAAATCTTACGGACCCTGTAGATAGGTGCGCCCTCGACAAGGATGGGGAGGGGGGGGGGGGACGAGCGGGGGCGCGAAGAACGGGCTTAACACAAGAGACATGGATGACCGGGTGGACGCGACGAAGATATCGCGGGAGAAGAAGTCGCACCGCGACAGGATTAATGATCTGAGAAATACGGAACGGACCAATGAACCGCGGGGTCAACTTGCGAGAAGCTGTCTTAAGGGGAAGGTTTTGAGTGGAGAGCCATACTCTCTGACCGCGACAATATCTAGGACTCTTAGTTCTACGTTTATTAGCGGCTCTCACAGTATGCGCCCTATAACGGCAAAGTGCAGACCTGACCCCCTTCCAGGTGCGCTCACAACGTTGGACAAAAGCCTGAGCGGAGGGGACGCAGGACTCGGCGAGCTGAGACGAGAACAGCGGAGGTTGGTACCCGAGGCTACTCTGAAAAGGAGATAGACCGGTCGCAGACGAAGGAAGCGAGTTGTGGGCGTATTCTGCCCAGGGGAGCTGTTCTGACCAAGACGCAGGGTTACGAAAAGAAAGGCTGCGTAAGATGCGACCAACAGTCTGATTGGCCCGTTCGGCTTGACCGTTAGACTGAGGGTGGAAGCCGGACGAGAGACTGACGGAAGCCCCAATCAAACGGCAAAACTCCCTCCAAAATTGAGACGTGAACTGCGGGCCCCTGTCCGAAACGACGTCTGACGGAAGGCCATGAATCCTGAAAACATTCTCGATGATGATTTGTGCCGTTTCTTTAGCAGAAGGGAGCTTAGCGAGGGGAATAAAATGAGCCGCCTTAGAGAACCTATCGACAACCGTAAGAATAACTGTCTTCCCCGCTGACGAAGGCAGTCCGGTGATAAAATCTAAGGCGATGTGAGACCACGGTCGAGAGGGAATGGGAAGCGGTCTGAGACAGCCGGCAGGAGGGGAGTTCCCGGACTTAGTCTGCGCGCAGACCGAACAAGCAGCCACGAAACGACGCGTGTCACGTTCCCGAGTGGGCCACCAAAAAACGCTGACGAATGGAAGCAAGCGTACCCCGAACGCCGGTGGCCGGCTAACTTGGCAGAGTGAGCCCACTGAAGAACGGCCAGACGAGTAGGAACGGGAACGAAAAGAAGGTTCCTAGGGCAAGCGCGCGGCGACGGAGTGTGAGTGAGTGCTCGCTTTACCTGCCTCTCAATTCCCCAGACAGTCACCCCGACAACACGCCCCTCAGGGAGAATCCCCTCGGGGTCGGTGGAGACTACTGAAGAACTGAAGAGACGAGATAAAGCATCAGGCTTGGTGTTCTTAGAGCCCGGACGATAAGAAATTACGAACTCGAAACGAGCGAAAAACAGAGCCCAACGAGCCTGACGCGCATTAAGTCGTTTGGCAGAACGGATGTACTCAAGGTTCCTATGGTCAGTCCAAATGACAAAAGGAACGGTCGCCCCCTCCAACCACTGTCGCCATTCACCTAGGGGTAAGCGGATGGCGAGCAGTTCGCGGTTTCCCACATCATAGTTACGTTCCGACGGCGACAGGCGATGAGAAAAATACGCGCAAGGGTGGACCTTGTTGTCAGAGAGGGAGCGCTGAGAAAGAATGGCTCCCACGCCCACCTCTGACGCGTCAACCTCGACAACGAACTGTCTAGAGATGTCAGGTGTAACAAGGATAGGTGCGGATGTAAAACGATTCTTGAGAAGATCAAAAGCTCCCTGGGCGGAAACGGACCACTTAAAGCACGTCTTGACAGAAGTAAGGGCTGTGAGTGGAGCTGCCACCTGACCGAAATTACAGATGAAACGACGATAGAAATTCGCGAAGCCGAGAAAGCGCTGCAGCTCAACGCGTGATTTAGGAACGGGCCAATTATTGACAGCTTGGACCTTAGCGGGATCCATCTTAATGCCTTCAGCGGAAATAACAGAACCGAGAAATGTGACGGAGGAGGCATGAAAAGGGCACTTCTCAGCCTTCACATAAAGACAATTCTCTAAAAGGCGCTGGAGGACGCGTCGAACGTGCTGAACATGAATCTGGAGTGACGGTGAAAAAATCAGGATATCGTCAATGTAAACGAAAACAAAGATGTTCAGCATGTCTCTCAGGACGTCATTTACTAATGCCTGAAAGACAGCTGGAGCGTTTACGAGGCCGAAAGGAAGAACCCGGTATTCAAAGTGCCCTAACGGAGTGTTAAACGCCGTTTTCCACTCGTCCCCCTCCCTGATGCGCACGAGATGGTAAGCGTTACGAAGGTCCAACTTAGTGAAAAACCTGGCTCCCTGCAGGATCTCGAAGGCTGAAGACATAAGAGGGAGCGGATAACGATTCTTAACTGTTATGTCATTCAGCCCTCAATAATCTATGCAGGGGCGCAGGGACCCGTCCTTCTTCTGAACAAAAAAAACCCCCGCTCCGGCGGGAGAGGAGGAGGGGACTATGGTACCGGCGTCGAGAGCTACAGACAAATAATATTTGAGAGCCTTACGTTCGGGAGCCGACAGAGAGTATAGTCTACCCCGGGGGGAGTGGTTCCCGGAAGGAGATCAATACTACTATCATACGACCGGTGCGGAGGAAGAGAGGTGGCCCTGGACCGACTGAACACCGTGCGCAGATCGTGATACTCCTCCGGCACCCCCGTCAAATCACCAGGCTCCTCATGTGAAGAAGAGACAGAGGAAACAGGAGGGATAGCAGACATTAAACATTTCACATGACAAGAGACGTTCCAGGAGAGGATAGAATTACTAGACCAATTAATAGAAGGATTATGACGAACTAGCCAGGGATGGCCCAAAACAACAGGTGTAAAAGGTGAACGAAAAATTAAAAAATAAATGGTTTCGCTATGATTACCAGAGACAGTGAGGGTTAAAGGTAGCGTTTCACGCTGAATCCTGGGGAGAGAACTACCATCCAAAGCGAACAAGGCCGTGGGATCCCTTAACTGTCTGAGAGGAATGTCATGTTCCCGAGCCCAGGTCTCGTCCATAAAACAGCCCTCCGCCCCAGAGTCTATCAAGGCACTGCAGGAAGCTGCCGAACCGGTCCAGCGGAGATGGACCAAAAAGGTAGTGCAGGATCTTGAAGGAGAGACCAGAGTTGTAGCGCTCACCAGTAGCCCTCCTCTTACTGATGAGCTCTGGCTTTTACTGGGCATGAAGTGACAAAATGACCAGCGGAACCGCAATAGAGACAGAGGCGGTTGGTGATTCTCCGTTCCTTCTCCTTAGCCGAGATGCGGATACCCCCCAGCTGCATAGGCTCAGAACCCGAGCCGGCGGAGGAAGATGGTAGTGATGCGGAGAGGGGGGCAACGGAGAACGCAAGCTCCTTTCCACGAGCTCGGCGACGAAGATCAAACCGTCGCTCTATGCGAATAGCGAGTTCAATCAAGGAATCCACGCTGGAAGGAACCTCCCGGGAGAGAATCTCATCCTTAACCTCCGCGCGGAGACCCTCCAGAAAACGGGCGAGCAACGCCGGCTCGTTCCAGTCACTGGAGGCAGCAAGAGTGCGAAACTCAATAGAGTAATCTGTTATGGATCGATTACCTTGACATAGGGAAGACAGGGCCCTGGAAGCTTCCTCCCCAAAAACAGAACGGTCAAAAACCCGTATCATCTCCTCCTTAAAGTCCTGATACTGGTTAGTACACTCAGCCCTCGCCTCCCAGATTGCCGTGCCCCACTCACGAGCCCGTCCAGTAAGGAGAGATATGACGTAGGCGATACGAGCTGTGCTCCTGGAGTAAGTGTTGGGCTGGAGAGAAAACACAACATCACACTGAGTGAGGAACGAGCGGCATTCAGTGGGCTCCCCAGAGTAACACGGCGGGTTATTGATTCTGGGCTCCGGAGATTCGGAAGCCCTGGAAGTGGCCGGTGGATCGAGGCGGAGATGGTGAATCTGTCTTGTGAGGTCAGAGACTTGGGCGGCCAGGGTCTCAACGGCATGTCGAGCAGCAGACAATTCCTCCTCGTGTCTGCCTAGCATCGCTCCCTGGATCTCGACGGCTGAGTGGAAAGGATCCGGAGTCGCTGGGTCCATCTTGGTCAGATTCTTCTGTTATGCACTTGAGTGAGGACCCAAAAGCGGTTTAACAAAAACAGAGTCTTTTAATGTAAACACAGGGAAGACATAGATCCTCTTCAGATGTAGATAATGGAAAAATAGACGACCCGCAGAGAGGGCGACAAATGAAACGAAAAGTCCTTCTGATAATTACAAGAGTCCCCTTCTTAGCAGCAGAGGAGAATAGCTGGGTTAGCGGCGACAGGCTGCAGGTCTCTCTGGGTAGGCGCGGGTCGTAGAGGAAAAGTGGTACCTGATCTCACGTAGCATCAGATGAACTGGACACAGTACAAACGACAAGACAGTTAGCTGAGTACAGGATGCACTTGCCAGGCGGATTCCGACAGGACGGGACAGGACAAGGGTGAAGCAAACGAGACGATAGTTTGTTTCTGGCATGAGAAACTCAAACGAGAATCTGACAAAGAAAGAAGCAGGAACAGAGAGAGAAATAGAGACCTAATCAGAGGGAAAAAGGGAACAGGTGGGAAAAGGGTGAACGAGGTAGTTAGAGGAGATGAGGAACAGCTGGAGGAGGAGAGAAAAAGAAGGTAACCTAATACGACCAGCAGAGGGAGACAGAGTGAAGAGAAAGAACAGGAACAAGACATAATATGACAAGACATGACAGGAACTCTAGAAAAGCCTGAGATGTTTGTAGAGAGAGTGAAGCTCTGTCTGAATGGGATGTTTCAGTTCCTGTCCTCTCAGTAGAGAGAGTGAAGCTCTGTCTGGATGGGATGTTTCAGTTCCTGTCCTCCCAGTAGAGAGAGTGAAGCTCTGTCTGAATGGGATGTTTCAGTTCCTGTCCTCTCAGTAGAGAGAGTGAAGCTCTGTCTGGATGGGATGTTTCAGTTCCTGTCCTCTCAGTAGAGAGAGTGAGGCTCTGTCTGAATGGGATGTTTCAGTTCCTGTCCTCTCAGTAGAGAGAGTGAAGCTCTGTCTGAATGGGATGTTTCAGTACCTGTCCTCTCAGTAGAGAGAGTGAAGCTCTGTCTGAATGGGATGTTTCAGTACATGTCCTCTCAGTAGAGAGTGAAGCTCTGTCTGGATGGGATGTTTCAGTTCCTGTCCTCCCAGTAGAGAGAGTGAGGCTCTTCCTGAATGTGATGTTTCAGTTCTTGTCCTCTCAGTAGAGAGAGTGAAGCTCTGTCTGAATGGGGATGGTTCAGTTCCTGTCCTCTCAGTAGAGAGAGTGAAGCTCTGTCTGAATGGGATGGTTCAGTTCCTGTCCTCTCAGTAGTGAGAGGGAAGCCCTGTCTGAATGGGATGTTTCAGTTGCTGCCCTCTCAGTAGAGAGAGTGAAGCTCTGTCTAAATGGGATGTTTCAGTTACTGTCCTCTCAGTAGTGAGAGTGAAGCTCTGTCTGAATGGGATGTTTCAGTTCCGTCTCCTCAGTAGTGAACGTGAGGAGGTTTTTGTACGGCCGTGTATACACACTGAATCACCGTGGTACGTACATACCTCAAACAGAAGCCATGGATTTCAGGCAACATTCGCACTGAGCTAAAGGGTAGAGCTGCCGCTTTCAAGGTGCGGGACTCTAATAAGCTTACAAGAAATCCCGCTATGCCGTCAACCATCAAACAGGCAAAGCGTCAATACAGGACTAAGATTGAATCATACTACTCTGGCTTCGACGCTCGTCTTATGTGGCAGGGCTTGCAAACTATCACAGACTACAAAGGGAAGCAAAGGGAGGCAAGCCATACGACTCCTGAACAGGTAACCAAATGGTTACCCGGACTATTTGCATTGTGTCCCACCACCTGCCAACCCCTCTTTTACGCTGCTCCTACTCTCTGTTAATCTCATAAGCATAGTCACTTTAACTATATATTCATGTACATACTACCTCAATAAGCCTGACTAACAGGTGTCTGTATATAACCTTGCTACTCTTTTTTCAAATGCCTTTTTACTGTTGTTTTATTTCTTTACTTACCTACACACACACACACACACACACACACACACACACACACACATACAGTGCCTTGCGAAAGTATTCGGCCCCCTTGAACTTTGCGACCTTTTGCCACATTTCAGGCTTCAAACATAAAGATATAAAACTGTATTTTTTTGTGAAGAATCAACAACAAGTGGGACACAATCATGAAGTGGAACGACATTTATTGGATATTTCAAACTTTTTTAACAAATCAAAAACTGAAAAATTGGGCGTGCAAAATTATTCAGCCCCCTTAAGTTAATACTTTGTAGCGCCACCTTTTGCTGCGATTACAGCTGTAAGTCGCTTGGGGTATGTCTCTATCAGTTTTGCACATCGAGAGACTGACATTTTTTCCCATTCCTCCTTGCAAAACAGCTCGAGGTTGGATGGAGAGCATTTGTGAACAGCAGTTTTCAGTTCTTTCCACAGATTCTCGATTGGATTCAGGTCTGGACTTTGACTTGGCCATTCTAACACCTGGATATGTTTATTTTTGAACCATTCCATTGTAGATTTTGCTTTATGTTTTGGATCATTGTCTTGTTGGAAGACAAATCTCCGTCCCAGTCTCAGGTCTTTTGCAGACTCCATCAGGTTTTCTTCCAGAATGGTCCTGTATTTGGCTCCATCCATCTTCCCATCAATTTTAACCATCTTCCCTGTCCCTGCTGAAGAAAAGCAGGCCCAAACCATGATGCTGCCACCACCATGTTTGACAGTGGGGATGGTGTGTTCAGCTGTGTTGCTTTTACGCCAAACATAACGTCTTGCATTGTTGCCAAAAAGTTCAATTTTGGTTTCATCTGACCAGAGCACCTTCTTCCACATGTTTGGTGTGTCTCCCAGGTGGCTTGTGGCAAACTTTAAACAACACTTTTTATGGATATCTTTAAGAAATGGCTTTCTTCTTGCCACTCTTCCATAAAGGCCAGATTTGTGCAATAAACGACTGATTGTTGTCCTATGGACAGAGTCTCCCACCTCAGCTGTAGATCTCTGCAGTTCATCCAGAGTGATCATGGGCCTCTTGGCTGCATCTCTGATCAGTCTTCTCCTTGTATGAGCTGAAAGTTTAGAGGGACGGCCAGGTCTTGGTAGATTTGCATTGGTCTGATACTCCTTCCATTTCAATATTATCGCTTGCACAGTGCTCCTTGGGATGTTTAAAGCTTGGGAAATCTTTTTGTATCCAAATCCGGCTTTAAACTTCTTCACAACAGTATCTCGGACCTGCCTGGTGTGTTCCTTGTTCTTCATGATGCTCTCTGCGCTTTTGACGGACCTCTGAGACTATCACAGTGCAGGTGCATTTATACGGAGACTTGATTACACACAGGTGGATTGTATTTATCATCATTAGTCATTTAGGTCAATATTGGATCATTCAGAGATCCTCACTGAACTTCTGGAGAGAGTTTGCTGCACTGAAAGTAAAGGGGCTGAATAATTTTGCACGCCCAATTTTTCAGTTTTTGATTTGTTAAAAAAGTTTGAAATATCCAATAAATGTCGTTCCACTTCATGATTGTGTCCCACTTGTTGGTGATTCTTCACAAAAAAATACAGTTTTATATCTTTATGTTTGAAGCCTGAAATGTGGCAAAAGGTCGCAAAGTTCAAGGGGGCCGAATACTTTCGCAAGGCACTGTACCATTGGTTACCTGTTGTATTCGGCGCATGTGACAAATATACTTTGATTTGATTTGAAACTTTGATTTGATTCGGGACAAGGAACCTAGCTCATTGTAACTGGTGAGTTCCCTTTATTTGAACATTATATTTTTGTTTTCAAGGGTTTCTTGTAAAACATGCCCAGAGTAAACGACCTGCTACAAATCCATAAAAGCTGGAATATGCATATCATTCGTAGATTTGGATTGAAAACACTCTGAAGTTTCTAAAACTATTTGAATGATGTCTGTGAGTATAACAGAACTCATCAGGCAGGCAAAAACTTGAGAAAAAAATCCAACCAGGAAGTGAGAAATCTGAGGTTGGTCGATTTTCAACTCAGCTCCTATTGAAGATACAGTGGGATATTGGTAATGTTGCACTTCCTAAGGCTTCCACTAGATGTCAACAGTCGTTAGAACCTTGTCTGATGCCTCTACTGTTTAGTGGGGCCGAAGGAGAGAGGATTGAGTCAGGTCTGTCATGACCTGAACATGCTCTGACCATGCGCGTTCACGTGAGAGCGAGCTCTGTTCCATCGCAATTCTGAAGACACAGGAATACTCCAGTTGGAACATTATTGAAGAATTATGTTAAAAACATCCAAAAGATTGATTTAGTACTTCGTTTGTCATGTTTTTACGGACTGTAATATAACTTTTTAAACTTTTTGTCCGTACTTTCCGCTGCAGTTTGGAAAGTGTACTGAACGCTAGAACAACAAGGAGGAATTTGGACATAAATGATGGACATTATCGAACAAAACAAACATTTATTGTGGAACTGGGATTCCTGGGAGTGCATTATGATGAAGATCATCAAAGGTAAGTGAATGTTTATATTGTTACTTCTGACTTCTGTTGACTGCATAATATGGCGGCTATATTTGTGCTTTGATTGGGCTCTTAGCGCCGACTCAGATTATTGCATGGTTTGCTTTTTCCGTAAAGCTTTTTAGAAATCTGACACAGCGGTTGCATTAAGGAGAAGTGCATCTAAAATTCCATGCATAACTGTTGTATCTTTTAGCAATGTTTATTATGAGTATTCCTGTAAATTGATGTGGCTCTCTGCAAAATCAAAGGATGTTTTGTCACTTCTGAACGTGAGGCGTCAAAGTAAACACAGATTTTTGGATATAAATATGAACTTTACCGAACAAGACATACAGGTATTGTGTAACATGAAGTCCTATGAGTGTCATCTGATGAAGATCATCAAAGGTTAGTGATTCATTTTATCTATATTTCTGCTTTTTGTGAATCCTCTCTTTGGCTGGAAAAATGGCTGTGTTATTCTGAGAATAGGCACTCACCTAACATAATCGTTTGGTTTGCTTTCATCGTAAAGCTTTTTTGAAATCGTACACTGTGGCTGGATTTACAACAAGTGTATCTTTTTATGTTTGAGGAATTTTAATTATGGGATTTCTGTTGTTTTGAATTTGGCGCCCTGCACTTTCACTGGCTGTTGAAGAGGTGGTACGCTAACATCTCACGTACCCTAGAGAGGTTCAACTTTTAAAATGTATTGCACTATTTGACCATGTAGGTTACTGCTGTCACTTGACAACACTACTCATTTATAATGTCTCAAACAATAATAATCTATTTAGTCAGTGGTGGAATTTAATTTGAAGTCTACATAAAGTTGTATAAACCTTTAACTTCTTCGGGATAGGGGGCAGCATTTCGGGATAGGGGGCAGCATCATATTTAGGCAGCCTTTTCCCACTGGGTTTTTTGTGGGATCTTGTTTTTGTGTAGCTGCCTGTGAGCAGCCCAGAACGTCACGTTTTGTTGTTCTTCTTTATTGTTTTTGGTGAGTTTCATATTTATTAAACATGTGGAACTCTAAGTACGCTGCGCCTTGGTCCGTTTATTCCAGCGATCGTGACAGAAGATCCCACCACCCCAGGACCAAGCACCGTGCCCAGAAGGAGCAGAATCCTTGACGTGGGAGGATATACTGGACGGGAAGGGATCCTGGACTTGGGAGGAAATCCTGGCCGGAAAGGATCACCTACATGGGAGCAGACGGAAGCAGCGAGGGAGCAACAACAACGCCACCTGGGGTTCGCGGCCACGACGGAAGCACAAGAGGCAGCCTCCAAAAAATGTTTTTTTTGGGGGGGCCACACGGGGTGGTTGGCGGAGCCAAGGTGGGAACCAGAACCAGCTCCCTGTACTCACCGTGTGGAGTAGGTCACCGTTCAGGTGCCATGTTTTCTGGCTCTAAGCACCGTGTCTCCAGTGTTCCTCCTCAGCCCGGTGCGTTCTGTGCCAGAACCCCACACTTGTTGTGCTAAAGTGGGTATCTGTCCAGGACGGTTGTGCCAGCTCAGCGCTCCTGGTCTCCAGTACGCAATCCAGGGTCCAGCATATCATGCGCCAGCTCTACGCACTGTGTCCCCAGTGCGCCTTCACAGTCCAGTGTGTCCTGTGCCAGCTCCCCGCACTTGCCGTGCGAAGGTGGTCATTTGTCCAGGACAGCTCTACGCTCCAGACCTCCGGAGCACCTCCACGGTCCAGTATATCCTGTGCCGGCTCCATTCTTCAGGCCTCCTGTGCGTCTCTCCAGCCCGGTACGTCCTGTGATAGCTCCACGCACCAGGCCTCCAGCGACGGTCGGCAGTCTATAGCCTCCAGGCGACGGTCTGCAGCCCGAAGCCTCCAGTGATGATCCATGGCCCAAAGCCTCCGGTGATGTTCCATGGCCCGAAGCCTCCAGTGATGATCCAAGGCCCGAAGCCTCCAGTGATGATCCACGGCACGGAGCCTCCAGTGATGATCCATGAACCGTAAGCCTCCAGTGATATTCCATGGCCCGAAGCCTCCAGTGATGATCCAAGGCCCGAAGCCTCCAGTGATGATCCATGGCCCGGAGCCTCCAGTTAAGATCCATGGCCCAAAGCCTCCAGTGATGATCCATGGCCCGGAGCCTCCAGTTAAGATCCATGGCCCAAAGCCTCCAGTGATGATCCATGGCCCAAAGCCTCCAGTGATGATCCATGGCCCGGAGCCTCCAGTTAAGATCCATGGCCCAAAGCCTCCAGTGATGATCCATGGCCCAAAGCCTCCAGTGATGATCCATGGCCCGGAGCCTCCAGTTAAGATCCATGGCCCAAAGCCTCCAGTGATGATCCATGGCCCGGAGCCTCCAGTGATGATCCATGGCGCGTAAGCCTCCAGTGATCATCCATGGCCCAAAGCCTCCAGAGACGATCCAAGGTCCGGAGCCTCCGGCGACGGTTCCCACTCTGGAGACTCCGGCGACGGTTCCCAGTCCGGAGTCTCCGGCGACAATCTACGGTCCGGTTCCTCCGGCGACAATCCACGGTCCGGTTCCTCCGGCGACAATCCAGTGTGAATCTGGAGAATTATTGTTGAAATTGAACCAAGACAGAGGAGCCCAGAATCCTTACCAGGTTAATTATCATAACAAGGATTCTGACCAACCAGAGATGACCTAACAGTTGACTGTAGCCTTACATTGAAGAGCCTGTTGTTATTATGATGGAAATGTAGGCAGAACTGTTCACAGCACTGAATGAGGTGGAATCTGGAAACTATTAAACCAAGATGGAGGAGGATGGAGGGATGTGGAACCAGGGACCCTTGGAGACACTGAGGAGGGAGAGAAAGTTACAGAATTTAGGCTGAGAGAAAGAGAAGCATCCAGGTATTTCGACTAAAACACTGGCCTCAATTTTAACTGAGGATGCAGGAATGACAGCTCAATGTTTAGAGAGTTAGAAGCTGTCATTATTACATTGTTTAAACTGTTCTCTAGTATTAACATTGGATGTTGGACTCAGTATCATTTCAGCATGAATGAGAACTATGACCTTGTAAGATTCAACTCAATATTAGGAAGGTGTTCTTAATGTTTTGTGCACTCAGTGTAGCGCGACATCTTGCTACGAGCTGGCAAGGTAAAAATCTGTCGTTCTACCCTCGAGCAAGGCAGTTAACCCACTGTTTCCCGGCTGCCGAAGACGTGGCTGTCGATTTAAGACAGCCCTCTGCATCTCTCTGATTCAGATGGGTTGGGTTAAATGTGGAAGACACATTTCAGTTGAATGCATTCAGTTGTACAACCGACTAGGTACCCCCCCCTTTCCCTTTCCAGTTTGCTACACATTCTGCATCAGTGATCAGAATAGAGGCTGCAGTTCTGTGATCGTCCACCAGAGGAGCATAGGACCACCAATAATGAGTCATGAGAGACCAACTTTACAGCAGGCACAGTTTGGGGCCAGTCAGACCACTGGTTTCAGTCCCACCTAGTCTCGACGGGCCATCATTCCATCCCACCCCAGAAAAACCTGGTGGTTTCATGTCTACTATCTCTAGTTATCAGAGTCATTCACCAGGGACGTGTTCTAGATCTGACACTGAGCTACAGGCAGAGATGTGTTGCTCCCTTTCTCCCCCAGGACACACCTGCTTCCCCTCCTCCCCTCCACCTTATTTATAGCTTCATGTAAATTAAGAGGTTATTTGGATATGTGGTATGTGTGTGGGGGGGAGGGGGGTGGGGGGGGGATTGAGTCCCAAATGGTCCTTTCCCTTTATAGCACACTAATTTTGACCATGGCACTACAAAGGACAAATGGGCTCTGGTCAAAAGTATTGCACTATAATGGCTTTCCCAGGCGCTAATGGCTTTGACAGCACCTGAATAAATAATCGTTCTACTGTACCTCTGACCTCTGTGGTGAATGATTAAATATAAACATAATGGATTATATAATGGAGGAGGGTAGAGGATATGTAGTGATTAATATAAACATCATGGATTATATAATGGAGGAGGGTAGAGGATATCTGGTGATTAATATAAACATCATGGATTATATAATGGAGGAGAGTAGAGGATATGTAGTGATTAATATCAACATCATGGATTATATAATGGAGGAGGGTAGAGGATATCTGGTGATTAATATAAACATCATGGATTATATAATGGAGGAGGGTAGAGGATATGTGGTGATTAATATTTACTGATTTCCTTACATGAACTGTAACTCAGCAAAATATTTGAAATTGTTGCATGTTGTGTTTGTATATTTGTTCAGGATAATATTTTTTTATTATAACTGGAAGTCTGTGAACCCCTAGATATGTCAATCAACAATAATAGACGCTGGTGATTGGTTACCTGCAGAGGACCGGCCCTCTGGTACTCCCTGGCTTGGTCATAGGTTACCTGCAGAGGCCCCTCCCTCTGGTCCTCCCTGTCTGTCTCCTTATAGGTGGGTCCTGCAGCCTCTTCTCTCCTCACACTCCAACCCTGCTCATCTCTCAGCAGGACAGTAAGGGCCGTTCACACCACACATTGACAACATGCTGGGGACACTCTGCACTCTCATCACTGCTCTAACATGTAAGGAGTCTGACTTCCTGGATGTTTTACTTCCTGGTTTATCAATAATGAGTCTGTATGTTTCTCTTTACTACATGTCATCTTATTTCCCAGGTGTCAGTGGTGTGACTGTGGTGACACAGAAGCCTCCTGTTGTGACGGTGAGGAAAGGAGAGACGGCCACTCTGGACTGTAACCTAGGGACTGTTGAGAATAGAGCTGCTCGTTGGTATAAACAGGTTCCAGGAGGAGTCCCTCAGTACGTGTTAATGTGGTACCACACTGGTTGGAGCTCTGTAAAATATGGTTCTGGTTTCTCCTCTCCTAAATTCACATCTAATCATCAGTCTGAATCAGATTATCGTTTGATTATTAACACTGTGGAGGAGACAGACTCAGCAGTGTATTACTGTCAGACTTGGGACAGCTCTGTTAAAGAGATCGTATCACAGTGATATACACCATGACAAAAACCTCCTCACCAAATACACTCACTTCTGCTTTCAGATGTTCTGAATATAGACACTAACTGAATGTCAAGTCATCCTGAACCAGTGTGTCTGCAGTAGGAGAACATTCCATGCTTGTGTTTTACACAAAACCCTTCACACATTTACTAGAATGTTGTCATTAACAATTACACCTAGTTGTCACAAAGCATGAATGATAAAGTGATATTCCAGAAGGTTCAGTCCTAACAGAAGACTCCATGTATCAGATAACCTCCATGATAGTCAGTCTGTAATAACAGTGAGCAGAGGAGAGACTGTTGATAATAGAGACGAACACTATGGACTGTAACCTGGGGACTGCTGATTATAGAGACGAACACTATGGACTGTAACCTGGAGACTGTTGATAATAGAGACGAACACTATGGACTGTAACCTGGGGACTGTTGATAATAGAGACAAACACTATGGACTGTAACCTGGGGACTGTTGATAATAGAGACGAACACTATGGACTGTAACCTGGGGACTGTTGATAATAGAGACGAACACTATGGACTGTAACCTGGGGACTGTTGATAATAGAGACGAACACTATGGACTGTAACCTGGAGACTGTTGATAATAGAGACGAACACTATGGACTGTAACCTGGGGACTGTTGATAATAGAGAAGGCCACTATGGACTGTAACCTGGGGACTGTTGATAATAGAGACGAACACTATGGACTGTAACCTGGGGACTGTTGATAATAGAGACGAACACTATGGACTGTAACCTGGGGACTGTTGATAATAGAGACGAACACTATGGACTGTAACCTGGAGACTGTTGATAATAGAGACGAACACTATGGACTGTAACCTGGGGACTGTTGATAATAGAGAAGGCCACTATGGACTGTAACCTGGGGACTGTTGATAATAGAGACGAACACTATGGACTGTAACCTGGGGACTGTTCAGGATAGTGCTGCTTGCTGGTATAAACAGGTTCCAGGAGGAATTCCTCAGTACGTATTAAGGTGGTACCACACTGTTTGGAGTTCTGTAGAATATGGTTCTGGTTTCTCCTCTCCTAAGTTCACATCTAATCATCAGTGTAAATCAGATTACTGTTTGATTATTAACAATGTGGAGGAGACAAACTCAACAGTGTATTATTGTAAGACCTGGGACAGCTCTGTTAAGGAATACGTATCACAGTGATATACACCATGACAAAATGTTTCTCCCCAAATACACTCACTTCTGATTCATGCGTGGCAGTGGGGTGAACTCTAAGAAACAGTAGTTGAAGTTGATCAGAGATTATTATAACAATATATACATGTCACAATGGGAGATCTGAATATAGAACTACCATCCATCCCTACATGTCAACAAGATTATAAGAAGACATTGTCTGAAAGGAAACTGATTTTGTCTCTCTTGTTGTGATCATCATCATCATCACCACCATCATCATCATATCATCATCATCAGGTCAATGCTGCATCATATGGATAGTGCTCTAACTGATGGATTCAAAAGGACCAGACACAAACAGCAGAATATGATGCTTTACTACTTTATACTGTTACTTCATAGAGAGGAACTCTAGAAAAGCCTGAGATGTTTGTAGAGAGAGTGAAGCTCTGTCTGGATGGGATGTTTCAGTTACTGTCCTCTCAGTAGAGAGAGTGAAGCTCTGTCTGAATGGGATGTTTCAGTTACTGTCCTCTCAGTAGAGAGAGTGAAGCTCTGTCTGAATGGGATGTTTCAGTTCCTGTCCTCTCAGTAGAGAGAGTGAAGCTCTGTCTGAATGGGATGTTTCAGTTACTGTCCTCTCAGTAGAGAGAGTGAAGCTCTGTCTGAATGGGATGTTTCAGTTCCTGTCCTCTCAGTAGAGAGAGTGAAGCTCTGTCTGAATGGGATGTTTCAGTTACTGTCCTCTCAGTAGAGAGAGTGAAGCTCTGTCTGAATGGGATGTTTCAGTTGCTGTCCTCTCAGTAGCTTGTGTGAAGCTCTGTCTTAATGGGATGTTTCAGTTTCTGTCCTCTCAGTAGAGAGAGTGAAGCCCTGTCTTAATGGGATGTTTCAGTTGCTGTCCTCTCAGTAGCTTGTGTGAAGCTCTGTCTTAATGGGATGTTTCAGTTTCTGTCCTCTCAGTAGAGAGAGTGAAGCCCTGTCTTAATGGGATGTTTCAGTTCCTGTCCTCTCAGTAGAGAGAGAGGAGGTTATTGTACGGCTGTGTAAACAAACTGAATCACTGTGGTATTCGGACAAGGAACCAAGCTCATTGTTACTGGTGAGTTCCCTTTATTTAACCTTATATTTTTGTATTCAAGGTTTTTTGTAATACGTAATAGTTAATAGAGTTACATATTGAACATTATATTCTTCTTTCATATTTATTTAGTATAAATAACCTACTTTGTGGACTGATTATCAAGAGTCATGAACACCATGTGACATCTTCATAGACTACAGTACATCTGTAGTTGTTGATTTCACATTTAAACTTAAAAAACATGATGGACTATTTGACCATGTAGGTTACTGCTGTCACTTGACAACAATACTCCTTTATAATGTCTCATACAATAATCATCTATTTACTCGGAGGTAGATTTGGATGTGAAGTCAACATAAAGTTGTATCAACCTTTAAGGTATTGGTCCCACGTTATATTAAATAATGATAAAACCATGTATATGGTAGTTACACATAATGTTGCTACATGATTCATTACATTGCAGGCTAGGACATTACAGTTGGTAACTCTGTTTCCTGGGCGACTAGTAGTAGGATATATGTTTGATTGTATCCCTCATTCAGCACATCTGACTACTTGATTATGTTTAAACTTAGAGATCTGAACTCATTATCCACTTGTACAGAAATCTGCTTCACCTCTGAAAAGTCACATATGGAGAGTTACTTAGAAAGTTTAAAACTAAGACCAGGTAGAAACAGAGATTTGTGAGTAACGTAACGATAGAATTACGTGGTTTTAGTGCCTTTTAATTTATGAGGCCAACATGTTAATTGTTTGTAGCCTTTGAGAAAACGTTGTATTTTTTATTCTACAGTATAATCACACAACCCCGTTTCATTCTACTAATTTATCAAATGATTTTGTGTAATATTTATTCTGCTCATTCCATTGGTCCAGACTCTACCCTCCTTCCGCCTGTCTTGACCATCCTCCCTCCGTCCAGCGATGAGTTGAAGTCCAGCAAAGTCACCCTGGTGTGTCTGGCCAGTCAGATGGCCATGGGCTACGCAGATGTCAGCTGGACAGCTGGAGGGAATCCGGTCACCGGCGGCATCGCTACGAGTGGCCCGGTGCCGCAAGCCGACAAGACGTTTCAACTCAGCAGCTGTCTGACCGTTGACACGTCAGAATGGAACCAGGACAAAGTGTTCTCGTGTAAAGTCACCGCGGGATCCAAGTTCGCTGAGAAAGACATCAAGAAGTCTGAATGCAGCACTGAGTAGCCTGAGATCCATTGTAATGTCTATTTGATTTTCTACATCACTTTTCAAGTTATTGTTAATTCATTACAAGTTTCACCTGCATATTTACATTATGTTCCATAAAAGATAAATAGCTAATCATACTGATATCATAGGCTATATGATAAGTAGACTTGTTATATTTGAAATGGGTTGTTTTGCAGATGATTAATAGAGGAATAGTTAGAGCTTTGCTGTATTGTGGATATTCAATAAAGAACATTCTAAAGAACAAGTGTTTGTATTAGAGCATGTTGATGAACATCAGTGTTAGCAGCTCTACATGAGGGGGAGTTTAACTGATCTCAAATAGAGCATTCTGCTCTCTGACTTTAGTCCAGATCCAGAAATAGTTGATCTAGATATCCAGGATGTAGGGCAGGTTTACTGTAATGTTAATGAATAACCAGAGATGGACCACAAGTTTAGTTTATATTAAAACTTCACATTATTGAGAACCTTTCATTAGTGTGATATGATTGTATTATAAGAACAGTCTGAAAGTACCTATTTAATAATCTTCCATATCTATTTAAAATAGTTAATTTGAAAAGGAAACTCGATTATTTCCTAGGCAATATTTGCTTGTACTTTTCACTGTATGAAGAATTTAAACAACAGTACAGCAGCATGATAAATTCAAAATATTCATAGTTTATATTCAATAGTGTTATAAACCTACGTCTTACTATAATGTACGTTAACATTTGACTCATGACTCTTTTCTCTCCGTACATCTTTGCCAGCAGGGGGAAAGAGAAGAGTTAAAATATTATAATATGCTTTTACCTTGTGGCTCAAACTGTTGTATTTCATTATAGTTGTATTTCATTGTAATAATTACCAGAATAAATCCATCACGCAGTTTCAAATCAATCACAAATGATAACGTTATTGAAAGTTAGTGTACAATATCTGTGTTGTCAGTACAAATCTCTCCTCAGTTCTGTGTTGGTCTGGTTCAGAGGGGAGTGTAGTGATGTAGTTGAGACTAAATCAGTCTAACTAAGGTTTAGGGACCCTCCTTCCTCAGAGAGGAGTGTAGTGATGTCGTTGAGACTAAATAAGTCTAACTAAGGTTTAGGAACCCTCCTTCCTCTGGTCTTAGTGGATGGGTGTTGTGGAGAGACTATATCTGTCTAACTAAGGTTTTAGGGACCCTCCTTCATCTAGTACTAGTGGATGGGTGTAGTAGAGAGACTATATCAGTCTAACTAAGGTTTAGGTACCCTCCTTCATCTAGTACTAGTGGATGGGTGTAGTAGTAGAGAGACTATATCTGTCTAACTAAGGTTTAGGTACCCTCCTTCATCTAGTACTAGTGGATGGGTGTTGTAGAGAGACTATATCTGTCTAACTAAGGTTTAGGTACCCTCCTTCATCTAGTACTAGTGGATGGGTGTAGTAGTAGAGAGACTATATCTGTCTAACTAAGGTTTAGGTACCCTCCTTCATCTAGTACTAGTGGATGGGTGTTGTAGAGAGACTATATCTGTCTAACTAAGGTTTAGGTACCCTCCTTCATCTAGTACTAGTGGATGGGTGTAGTAGTAGAGAGACTATATCTGTCTAACTAAGGTTTAGGGACCCTCCTTCATCTAGTACTAGTGGATGGGTGTAGTAGTAGAGAGACTATATCTGTCTAACTAAGGTTTAGGGACCCTCCTTCATCTAGTACTAGTGGATGGGTGTTGTAGAGAGACTATATCTGTCTAACTAAGGTTTAGGTACCCTCCTTCATCTAGTACTAGTGGATGGGTGTAGTAGTTGAGAGACTATATCTGTCTAACTAAGGTTTAGGTACCCTCCTTCATCTAGTACTAGTGGATGGGTGTAGTAGTAGAGAGACTATATCAGTCTAACTAAGGCGTGTCACGCCCTGGCCTTAGTATTCTTTGTTTTCTTTATTATTTTGGTTAGGTCAGGGTGTGACATGGGCGATTTATGTGTTTTGTCTGGTCCATGGGGTTTTGTATGTTTATGGGGTGTGTCTAGTCTAGGTGTTTATATAAGTCTATGGTTGCCTAGATTGGTTCTCAATTAGAGGAAGGTTGGGAATCATATTTAGGCAGCCATGTTCTTTGGGTATTTTGTGGGTGGTTGTCTTCTGTCTTTGTGTCTATGCTCCAGATAAGACTGTTTCGGTTTTTCACATTTGTTGTTTTGTATTTTGTAGTGTTGAACTCTAACCACGCTGCATTTTGGTCCTCCTCTCCTTCAACGGAAGAAAACCGTTACAAGGTTTAGGGACCCTCCTTCCTCTGGTCCTCATGAACCCTTGTCCTGTTCCATTTTCTCTCTCTGTGTCCTCATCTTGTTCTTCACATCTGTCCTCGTTGGTGCCCTCACTCTAAGTCTGGTCTTGTTCACATTGGGGAGAATCCTAACTAGCAGTTCAGTCACATTTTCACTTAGTCTCCCATTGGCATCAATGCATGACTAAGTAAAGATTCACCTTAATTAGAAGTTAGGATTCACACCATCCTGCCTCAGTGATCAGAATAGACTCTGCAGTTCTGTCAAAGTACACCAGAGGAGGATGTAGGACCACCAATAATGACTGAGGAAAGATCTACATGTACTTTACAACAGGAACAGCTGTCTGTAGACCACTGGTTTCAGTCCAACCCAAAGACCAGCTGGTGGTTTCATATCTACTATCTCTAGTTATCAGAGTCATTCACCAGGGACGTGTTCTAGATCTGACACTGAGTTACAGGCAGTGATGTGTTGCTCCCTTTCTCCCCCAGGACACACCTGCTTCCCCTCCTCTCCTTATTTATAGCTTCGTGTAAATTAAGGGGTTGTTTTATCTCCTCTCAGAACTGTGTGGGGGGAGGGGGGAGTTAGGGGGGTTTGCAGGTGACCAGAGGAGTGGACTGAAACTGAAAATGTTTCCCAAATGGCACTATATTCCCTTTATAGTGCACTACTTTTGACAAAGGCCCATTAGGTTCTGGTCAACAGTAGTGCACTATAAGGGGAATAGGGAGACATCCTAAGTACCTCATCATTATGTTGGTCTTGTGTAGAACTAGAATAGGATAATAAACTACAGACATGGTTTGATGGAGGTAGGAGATTAGATACCTCATCATTATGTTGGTCTTGTGTAGAACTAGAATAGGATAATAAACTACAGACATGGTTTGATGGAGGTAGGAGATTAGATACCTCATCATTGTGTTGGTCTTGTGCAGAACTAGTGTAGGATATTAAACTACAGACATGGTTTGATGGAGGTAGGAGATTAGATACCTCATCATTGTGTTGGTCCTGTGCAGAACTAGTGTAGGATATTAAACTACAGACATGGTTTGATGGAGGTAGGAGATTAGATACCTCATCATTATGTTGGTCCTGTGCAGAACTAGTATAGGATATTAAACTACAGACATGGTTTGATGGAGGTAGGAGATTAGATACCTCATCATTATGTTGGTCTTGTGCAGAACTAGTATAGGATATTAAACTACAGATATGATTGATGGAGGTAGAATATGAGTCAGTGAACAAGACAGGATCTCATGTAGAACAATGATCATACTAGTCTCTCATATATTCTGGTTACTTTGATCATTCAGAAAAATTACAGTGAAAAATAATAATAACAATTAACAATGAGAGTAGCTGGTGGTAGGTTGATTGCAGAGGCCCCTCCCTCTGGTCATCCATGGCTTGGTGATTGGTTAACTCTAGAGAACCTTCCCCCTGATCCTCCCTGGCTGTCTCCTTATAGGTGGGTCCTGCAGCCTCTCCTCTCCTCACACTCCAACCCTGCTCATCTCTCAGCTGGACAGTAAGGGCCGTTCACACCACACACTGACAACATGCTGGGGACACTCTGCACTCTCATCACTGCTCTAACATGTAAGGAATTTACTATATGTTCAATCTGAATCCAAAAACAATGCCAATGAAGTTTTACATTCATGTCTGATTAACTGTCTTAATTAATGGTGTGTTTCATTCCCACAGATGTCAGTTGCCAGAAAGCAGTGACACAGACACCTTCAGTACTGACTGTCAGTACAAAAGGGACTGCCACTTTTCACTGTGACATTACCAAAGATGAAAGCAATGTTGTAAGCTGGTATAAACAGGTTCCAGGAGGAGCTCCTCAGTATGTGTTAAAGTATTACCATAGTTGGAGTAGCTCTACCTCTTCCTCTCCTGACAAATATGGATCTGGTTTCTCCTCTGATCGTTTCACATCTAAAGCCACGTCTGATAAGGATTATCAGTTTATAATCAGTAATGTGGTGGAGACAGACTCAGCAGTGTATTACTGTCAGACTCAGAATGACTCTCCTTTTGCGCAAGTATCACAGTGATATACACCATGACAAAAACCTCCTCCCCAAATACACTCACTTCTGCTTTATGCATGGCAGAGGGGTGAACTCTAAGAAACAGCAGTTGAAGTTGGTCAGTGATTATTACAACATTATATACATGTCACAATGGGAGATCTGGTAATGGAGGAACCATCCATCCCTGCATGTCAACAAGATTATAAGAAGACATCGTCTGAAAGGAAATGAATGTTGGCTTTCTTGTTGTGATCATCATCATCATCATCATCATCATCATCATCATCATCATCACCACCATCATCATCACAACCATCATCATCACCACCACCATCATCACCATCATCACCACAACCATCATCATCACAACCATCATCATCACCATCATCATCATCACCATCATCATCATCACCACCATCATCATCACAACTATCATCATCACAACCAACATCATCATCATATCAAGACTGAATCATATGGATAGTACTTTAACTCAGACTGAATCATATGGATAGTACTTTAACTCAGACTGAATCATATGGATAGTACTTTAACTCAGACTGAATCATATGGATAGTACTTTAACTCAGACTGAATCATATGGATAGTACTTTAACTCAGACTGAATCATATGGATAGTACTTTAACTCAGACTGAATCATATGGATAGTACTTTAACTCAGACTGAATCATATGGATAGTACTTTAACTCAGACTGAATCATATGGATAGTACTTTAACTCAGACTGAATCATATGGATAGTACTTTAACTCAGACTGAATCATATGGATAGTACTTTAACTCAGACTGAATCATATGGATAGTACTTTAACTCAGACTGAATCATATGGATAGTACTTTAACTCATGGATTTGTATTTCAGGTATTTGTATTTATTATGGATCCCCATTAGCTCTTCCTGGGGTCCGGCAAAATTAAGGAAGTTATTCGCCTTATGTAGCCCCTCCCACTTGACCCAGTTCCATTCGAACGCGATTGTGTTTGTGTTTCTGTTTTACAACTACCTTCAATGCTAGTGAATGACCTCAGAGCGGTGGCTAGCTAATAATTAAAAAAACGTCATTAACACATGCATCATTAACACATTTTAACAAATGAACAAAAACCAAACATGGCTCACATTTGGGAACACACACAAATGGCTCTTCGGGGGTCGGATGGTATCACCGTACCCCATCCATCCATGATTAATAATTTGGTGGATGAAATGACGTATGGGGACAATTTTAATTACTTGGTGCTCTCCTTGGGAGCGGATGGTTCCACTATGAAAAAGGCCTATCAGTACCTCCACAGTGGTAAGGTGGGCCGAGTTCTTCTTCACCAGGAGGAGGGAAAAGGATTGGTAATTTTTGAAGGCCGATGTTCAGCCCAGCCAATCAATCAGCTCCTACCACCCTGCTTGGGAACTTGTATCCAACAACGGATCAGTAGAGACGGCTGGATGTCCTTGCATCGCTGGCCTTGGAAAGTCATGCAGCCTCCATTTTGTGGAAGGCAGGTAAATAAGTCACTTGCATTTCAGCCTACATGTGTTGTGGTGACAGTTACTATAATCCATAGGCTAACTTTATGACAGAGTTCTCAGATGATATCTATGATCATTCTCAGCGTTCCTTGCTCTTGTAATTGATGCTTATAGCCTATTTTCATTGTTCCTTTTATAAATGAAAGTGTGCAATACTGCCTTATCTAGACACAGAATGATAAAAGAGTCAGGCTTAACATAGCAGTTAGACCCAACGTTTTGTTGGATGAAAGCTGAATTGAGAATGTTATGATTTATTATTATTGTAACGTGTATTTGTGGATCAACAGAACTGTTGTGTTAATGTGGGGAATCAGTAAGTATCCTGTCCAATCTCATGTTGGGGAAGGCAGTTTTATGGAGTCCAGGTGAGTAGGGGGTAACATTTATTTAAACATGTCAGCATCACATTGAGTGTTATTAGTCTTCAGCGTTATTGTTTTTTCTGGGTGAATAAGGTTTGTAAAATATCATTGTGGTTGGGGGTAATGCCTAAAGTATGGTAAGTATAAGTGGCCTCATCTCATTGGGAACAATAGCAAGGTAAGTTTATGATGAAACTTGCATGTGTTTTGATGTTGATCACATAGTCCTCAGTCACACAATTGTTAATAATGGGATTTTCTCTGAATGTCTTTTTGTAACAAACATTCTATCACTGGTGCAGAATGCGGTGTCCAGTGGGCTAACTGGCGTAGCCTGCACAGATGAGCAGCGACAATGGAATGCAGGGACTCAGAGGAACCTTGAGTCAAAGCGGTTAAACAGCATTGACTTCACACACCAGAAGGCCAGTGACCAACATGCAGAAAAGCGTCCAGAATGTCCACGCCTGCCTCCCACCCCTGCCTCCCACCCCTGCTTCCCACGCCTGCATTCCACTCACAGGAGGAATTGAATCGGAGCCTGAGACACCTGAATCTGCCCGTGGGGAGTCTGCTCTATAAGTGTTAATGCTGAACCGACAATAATATCACAGCCAGTAGCATCCCAGGTAGAATTGGACTGAAAGGAATATTTATTTATGGCTGTACCATTTTAATGTATTTGAACTGATGTGTGTCTCTTCTGTTCAATGCTTTCTAACTTCATATAATACCTTAATATAGATTCTCTACTCTTTCCCAGCCACATGGAGATCATGTCAATTACAACTGCTGGAAATGCCTGTTCTTCTGCAATGAATTGGTGAAACTTGACCCAACCCAGTCGACTGCTTTGGACCAGATCCCAAAGGAGCAGAGTGCCTCACACTTGTGGCAGGACTCAATGAAGCTTTGATACTAAGTTCAGCCAAGAAGGTCCCTGTCAGGGAATCCACCAACCCTGATAAGTTTCTCCAGGAGCATCTGGATCCCAGGTTCCCGAGGGAACACAGCCAAACGTTACGGGAAAGATAATGAGCTGATGGCCTCCCAGCCCAGTGGTGTAAAGATAATGAGCTGATGGCCTCCCAAACCAGTGGTGTAAAGATAATGAGCTGATGGCCTCCCAGCCCAGTGGTGTAAAGATTATGAGCTGATGGCCTCCCAGCCCAGTGGTGTAAAGATAATGAGCTGATGGCCTCCCAGCCCAGTGGTGTAAAGATAATGAGCTGATGGCCTCCCAGCCCAGTGGTGTAAAGATAATGAGCTGATGGCCTCCCAGCCCAGTGGTGTAAAGATAATGAGCTGATGGCCTCCCAGCCCAGTAGTGGAAAGATAATGAGCTGATGGCCTCCCAGCCCAGTGGTGTAAAGATAATGAGTTGATGGCCTCCCAGCCCAGTGGTGTAAAGATAATGAGCTGATGGCCTCCCAGCCCAGTGGTGTAAAGATAATGAGCTGATGGCCTCCCAGCCCAGTGGTGTAAAGATAATGAGCTGATGGCCTCCCAGCCCAGTGGTGTAAAGATAATGAGCTGATGGCCTCCCAACCCAGTGGTGTAAAGATAATGAGCTGATGGCCTCCCAGCCCAGTGGTGTAAAGATAATGAGCTGATGGCCTCCCAACCCAGTGGTGTAAAGATAACGAGCTGATGGCCTCCCAGCCCAGTGGTGTAAAGATAAGATGGAGTGAAGTTGCAGAGGGGATGGAGGACGGAGGGATGTGGAGTGGAAAGAGGGATCCTTGGAGACAAGAAGCAGGGACAGAAAGGAAAAGATGAGTCGTTCCACAAAGAGTTTCCTTTGATATTTTAAGGTGAAATTGTGCACCAATATTGAATTTTAAAAGCCTGTTATATTAAATGAAGTGCCCTTTAATATAGACCACATGGAAAATGTAATAAATCTGATTTTTTATCGGAATAAAGACGTGCTAAACTGCCAAAATGCAGCACTTTGACATGTTCCTCTGAGATTTTAACACTTAATCCACAAATGTCTCTAAGTTTCAACATCATGGTAAAGCCTTAGTTATTTTGTTGCTTTGACAAACAACTGACTAGGTTTCCCCCTTTCCCTTAATTATTTGTGTGATTAGTGATTCATTTACATCTGTCCCCCATTTTAAGGTCAACTCTGTGACCTGCTCCCGCTCCCCTCCCTGGTGCTAGAAGGTGCCAGGCTCTCCAGCATTAGGCACTCCTGCCACCATCATTTACGCCCAGCCGGCTTGCCCAGTGCCCGTTCCTCGGCTGGCCCGTCAGGATCGCCCAGGAGCTACGCCGAGTGGCGCCCCTAGAGAGGGGAGGGGGGGTACTGTCACACCTGCTCCCGCTCCCCTCTTTGTTGCTAGGAGGTGCCAGGCTCTCCAGCATTAGGCACTCCGGCCACCTTCATTACGCACACCTGCCTTTCCACCATCACGTGCATCAGCGATTATTGGACTCATCTGGACTCAATCACCTCTGTCATTACCTCCCCTATATCTGTCTGGTTCCCCTCTCTATTCCCTGCTGCAGCATTAATGTTCATATGTCCTTGTTCACCCGTGTGCTGACGCTGGTCCTGTGTTGTTACCTGTCTGTTCCTTATTAAATGTCAACTCCCCGTACCTGCTTCTCATCTCCAGTGACGGTCCTTACAGTGAGCTGAACTCTCGTTTTAAAGGTAGACTCAGCGATATGATGTAGATACAGAAAGTAAACAGCTTAGTGGGTCAATTCTCACAACCTCTAAGAGCGTTGAAGCGTGAAGCTCAACCTCTCCGCTCTTTTGATGGCCTGGCTACCACGCTGTACACAGTGTGAAGTGTACCCGTGCACATGCGCAGATACTTTGTGTTACTGTGTGAGAGTGAAGTGTTGCATCTCGCCCATCTCAATATATCCGGTGCTGCTCGTGGCAACATCATTTTGTTGAGTCTAATTAATATGGGGAAACTATTCCTTTTTAAATCGATTTTTCAAAAGAAACATTAAACATCTAATAGTCAAATCATATTGCAAAAGCAGGTGAGCTGGTTCTACTCTTCTTGGAAATGTTGTGGTGGAAAGCTGAGCAGATTGAGTATAATGTAGATATAAATGTTTTTACAATAAATACAACATTTTGAAGTTTGCATTCAATTCCTACTCCCTTTTGCACACAACAAGCTTCCACTCTCCCCGCTGTCACAGGGGGATTCATGGCTTATTTAAGAAGAAATCATCAACCCTGTTACTTTATTTGACACTTACTAGGCATTTGTTCTAGTCCATTTTTATTTAACCTCTTGAGATGGTAAAACACGTTGTTTATGAAGGTGAATATGTGCTATTTGTGACAAAATCGAAGAAATGCTTTACCAAGTTACACTTTTCAATAGGCACCGAATTGGTGGAACGACCCAGAATGCTAGGCGGAGAGAGAGAGAAGTATTTCAGACTAGAACGCTGAGCTCTCTTTTTACCTTAGGATGCAGGAATGACAGGCCAATGTTGAGAGAGTTAGAGCTGTCATTATTACATGGTTTAAACTGTTCTCTAGTATTAACATTACATGTTGGACTCAGTATCATTTCAGCAGTAATATCTACTGTATAGGTCTGACCTTCACTTAGTCTTTCAGCATTAAACTATGACCTTGTAAGATTCAACTCAATATTAGGTGCGGTGTTTCACATTCTGCATCAGTGATCAGAATAGAGGCTGCAGTTCTGTCAACGTCCACCAGAGGAGGACAAAGTACCACCAATAATGACTCAGGATATACCTACATTAAAGCAGGCACAATTTGGCGCCAGTCAGTCCAGATACCTCATAATTTTGTTGGTCCTGTGTAGAACTAGTATAGGATATTAAACTCCAGTTATGATTTGATGGAGGTAGAATATGAGTCAGTGATGAAGACAGGATCTCATATCGAGAAATGAGAGCAGCTGGTGATTGGTTAACTGTAGAGGCCCCTCCCTCTAGTCCTCTTTGGCTTGGTGATAGGTTAACTATAGAGGCCCTTCCCCCTGATCCTCCCTGGCTGTCTCCTTATAGGTGGGTCCTGCAGCCTCTCCTCTCCTCACACTCCAACCCTGCTCCTCTCTCAGCTGGACAGTAAGGGCCGTTCACACCACACACTGACAACATGCTGGGGACACTCTGCACTCTCATCACTGCTCTAACATGTAAGGAATTTACTATATGTTCAATCTGAATCCAAAAACAATGCCAATGAAGTTTTACATTCATGTCTGATTAATTGTCTTAATTAATGGTGTGTTTCATTCCCACAGATGTCAGTTGCCAGAAAGCAGTGACACAGACACCTTCAGTACTGACTGTCAGTACAAAAGGGACTGCCACTTTTCACTGTGACATCACCAAAGATGAAAGAAATTATGTAAACTGGTATAAACAGGTTCCAGGAGTAGCTCCTCAGTATGTGTTAAGGTTTTACCATACTCACTCCTTCCCTGATGAATATGGATCTGGTTTCTCCTCTGATCGTTTCACATCTAAAGCCACGTCTGATAAAGATTATCAGTTTATAATCAGTAATGTGGAAGAGACAGACTCAGCAGTGTATTACTGTCATACATGGGACGACTCTGATAAAGTGCACATATCACAGTGATATACACCATGACAAAAACCTCCTCACCAAATACACTCACTTCTGCTTTCAGATGTTCTGAATATAGACACTAACTGAATGTCAAGTCATCCTGAACCAGTGTGTCTGCAGGAGGAGAACATTCCATGCTTGTGTTTTACACAAAACCCCCTTCACACATTTACTAGGATGTTGTCATTAACAATTACACCTAGTTGTCACAAAGCATGAATGATAAAGTGATATTCCAGAAGGTTCAGTCCTAACAGAAGACTCCATGTATCAGATAACCTCCATGATAGTCAGTCCCCTAGTTTACAGTAGAGACATATTACATCAACAGGCATTTAGTGATGTACTGTTAGTTCAGAACCCCACCATCAGGTCCAGATAATGTTATTATTATAATGTTATTATCTATATTATGACATGCTGATTCTAACACAACTCACATGAAACTAAAACTGATATTTCAGTGTAACCAAAATGATCCCATTTAGTTTTTGTTGGTCCAATTTAAAACATTGATATTTTTGATAGTTTAATAGTTAAAGTAATTTAAATTATTCAGAAAACCGTGTTCTCAGAAGCTGATAGGCTGAGATATAGAGGCCCCTCCCCCTGATCCTCCCTGTCTGTCTCCTTATAGGTGGGTCCTGCAGCCTCTCCCCTCCTCACACTCCAACCCTGCTCCTCTCTCAGCTGGACAGTAAGGGCCGTTCACACCACACACTGACAACATGCTGGGGACACTCTGCACTCTCATCACTGCTCTAACATGTAAGTTTCCATTAACGCTGATATTTTTACTTTTGAATCATACCTTATATATAGTTACATATATATGCCTCATGGTGAGTGTGATGTGTCAACAGGTGTTCATGGTGTCATTGTGTTGACCCAGAAGCCATCTGTCCAGACCAAAACCACAGGAGAGGAGGTCACTATGGACTGTAACATTGGCAGATTTGATGGAAACTATGTCCATTGGTATAAACAGGTTCCTGGTGGGGTTCCTCAGCATGTTCTGAGCTTTACCCACGGTGACAGTTCTTCTGAATATTATGGGCCAGGTTTCTCCTCTAGTCGGTTCAACTATAAATCCACCTCAGACTTAGATTATCAGTTCATCATTAAACAGGTAGAGGCAGGAGACTCAGCAGTGTATTACTGTCAGACATATGATGATTCTGCTGAAGAGTTCGTATCACAGTGATTTACACAATGACAAAAACCTCTGACTGTAACACTTCTGCTTTTTGACTGAGAGGGACAAGCCTTTAATCAGACGTGTCAGTTCAAGTGAATCAGTGATTTTTGATTACAATGAGATAAAGGATATTTAGAAGACATTGTCTGAACATCATCATCACCATCATCATCAACATCATCATCAAGTCAACACTGCATCCTATGGATAGTGCTTTAACTTCATAAGGACCAGACACCAACAGCAGAATATGATGCTATTATGTATACTGTTACTTCATAGAGAGAAACTCTAGAAAAGCCTGAGATGTTTGTAGTGAGAGTGAAGCTCTGTCTGAATGGGATGTTTCAGTTACTGTCCTCTCAGTAGTGAGAGTGAAGCTCTGTCTGAATGGGATGTTTCAGTTGCTGTCCTCTCAGTAGAGAGAGTGAAGCTCTGTCTGAATGGGATGTTTCAGTTCCTGTCCTCTCAGTAGAGAGAGTGAAGCTCTGTCTGAATGGGATGTTTCAGTTCCTGTCCTCTCAGTAGAGAGAGTGAAGCTCTGTCTGAATGGGATGTTTCAGTTCCTGTCCTCTCAGTAGAGAGTGAAGCTCTGTCTTAATGGGATGTTTCAGTGTCTGTCCTCTCAGTATTGAGAGTGAAGCTCTGTCTGAATGGGATGGTTCAGTTCCTGTCCTCTCAGTAGAGAGAGTGAAGCTCTGTCTGAATGGGATGGTTCAGTTCCTGTCCTCTCAGTAGAGAGAGAGGAGGTTATTGTACGGCTGTGTAAACAAACTGAATCACTGTGGTATTCGGACCAGGAACCAAGCTCATTGTTACTGGTGAGTTCCCTTTATTTAACCTGATATTTTTGTATTCAAGGCTTTTTGTAATACGTAATAGTTAATAGAGTTACATATTTAACATTATATTCTTCTTTCATGTTTATTTAGTGTAAATAACCTACTTTGTGGACTGATTATCAAGAGTCATGGACACCATGTGACATCTTCATAGCCTACAGTATATCTGTAGTTGTTGATTTCACATTTAAACTTAAAAAACATGATGGACTATTTGACCATGTAGGTTACTGCTGTCACTTGACAACAATACTCATTTATAATGTCTCATACAATAATCATCTATTTACTCAGAGGTAGATTTGAATGTGAATGCTACATAAAGTTGTATCAACCTTTCAGGCATTGGTCCCACGTTATATTAAATAATGATAAAACCATGTATATGGTAGTTACACAATGTTGCTACATGATTCATTACATTGCAGGCTAGGACATTACAGTTGGTAACTCTGTTTCCTGGGTGACTAGTAGTAGGATATATGTTTGATTGTATCCCTCATTCAGCACATCTGACTACTTGATTATGTTTAAACTTAGAGATCTGAACTCATTATCCACTTGTACAGAAATCTGCTTCACCTCTGAAAAGTCACATAGGACTTAGGAAGTTTAAAACTAAGACCAGGTACAAACAGAGATTTGTGAGTAACATGTAACGATAGAATTACATGGTTTTAGTGCCTTTTAATTTATGAGGCCAGAATGTTAATTGTTTGTAGCCTTTGAGAAAACTGTGTATTTTTTATTCTACCGTATAATCACACAACCCCGTTTCATTCTACTAACTTATCAAATGATTTTACGTAATATTTATTCTGCTCATTCCATTGGTCCAGACTCTACCCTCCCTGCGCCTGTCTTGACCATCCTCCCTCCGTCCAGCGATGAGTTGAAGTCCAGCAAAGTCACCCTGGTGTGTCTGGCCAGTCAGATGGCCATGGGCTACGCAGATGTCAGCTGGACAGCGGGAGGGAATCCGGTCACCGGCGGCATCGCTACGAGTGGCCCGGTGCCGCAAGCCCACAAGACTTTTCAACTCAGCAGCTGTCTGACCGTTGACACGTCAGAATGGAACCAGGACAAAGTGTTCTCGTGTAAAGTCACCGTGGGATCCAAGTTCGCTGAGAAAGACATCAAGAAGTCTGAATGCAGCACTGAATAGCCTGAGAACCATTGTAATGTCCATTTCATATTCTACATCACTTTTCAAGTTATTGTTAACGCATCAAAATGTTTAACCTGCATATTTACATTATGTTCCATAAAAGATAAATAGCTAATCATACTGATATCATAGGCTATATGATAAGTAGACTTGTTATATTTGAAATGGGTTGTTTCGCAGATTTATAATAGAGGAATAGTTAGAGCTTTGCTGTATTGTGGATATTCAATAAAGAACATTCTAAAGAACAAGTGTTTGTATTAGAGCATGTTGATGAACATCAGTGTTAGCAGCTCTACATGAGGGGGAGTTTAACTGATCTCAAATAGAGCATTCTGCTCTCTGACTTTAGTCCAGATCCAGAAATAGTTGATCTAGATATCCAGGATGTAGGGCAGGTTTACTGTAATGTTAATGAATAACCAGAGATGGACCACAAGTTTAGTTTATATTAAACTTCACATTATTGAGAACCTTTCATTAGTGTGATATGATTGTATTATAAGAACAGTCTGAAAGTACCTATTTAATAATCTTCCATATCTATTTAAAATAGTTAATTTGAAAAGGAAACTCGATTATTTCCTAGGCAATATTTGCTTGTACTTTTCACTGTATGAGGAATTTAAACAACAGTACAGCAGCATGATAAATTCAAAATATTCATAGTTTATATATCAATAGTGTTATAAACCTACGTCTTACTATATGTACGTTAACATTTGACTCATGACTCTTTTCTCTCCGTACATCTTTGCCAGCAGGGGGAAAGAGAAGAGTTAAAATATTATAATATGCTTCCACCTTGTTGCTCAAACAGTTGTATTTCATTATAGTTGTATTCCATTGTAATAATTTCCAGAATAAATCCATCACGCAGTTTCAAATCAATCACAAATGATAACGTTATTTATAGTTAGTGTACAATATCTGTGTTGTCAGTACAAATCTCTCCTCAGTTCTGCGTTGGTCTGGTTCAGAGAGGAGTGTAGTGATGTAGTTGAGACTAAATCAGTCTAACTAAGGTTTAGGGACCCTCCTTCCTCTGGTCCTCATGAACCCTTGTCCTGTTCCATTTTCTCTCTCTGTGTCCTCATCTTGTTCTTCACATCTGTTCTCGTTGGTGCCCTCACTCTAAGTCTGGTCTTGTTCACATTGGGGAGAACCCTAACTAGCAGTCCAGTCACATTTTCACTTAGTCTCCCATTGGCATCATTGGCATCAATGCATGACTAAGTAAAGATTCACCTTAATTAGAAGTTAGGATTCACACCATCCTGCCTCAGTGATCAGAATAGACCACCAATAATGACTGAGGAAAGATCTACATGTACTTTACAACAGGAACAGCTGTCTGTAGACCACTGGTTTCAGTCCCACCCAAAGACCAGCTGGTGGTTTCATGTCTACTATCTCTAGTTATCAAAGTCATTCACCAGGGACGTGTTCTAGATCTGACACTGAGTTACAGGCAGTGATGTGTTGCTCCCTTTCTCCCCCAGGACACACCTGCTTCCCCTCCTCTCCTTATTTATAGCTTCATGTAAATCAAGGGGTTGTTTTATCTCCTCTCAGAACTGTGTGGGGGGAGGGGGGAGTTAGGGGGGTCTGCAGGTGACCAGAGGAGTGGACTGAAACTGAAAATGTTTCCCAAATGGCACTATATTCCCTTTATAGTGCACTACTTTTGACAAAGGCCCATTAGGTTCTGGTCAACAGTAGTGCACTATAAGGGGAATAGGGAGACATCCTAAGTACCTCATCATTGTGTTGGTCTTGTGCAGAACTAGTGTAGGATAATAAACTACAGACATGGTTTGATGGAGGTAGGAGATTAGATACCTCATCATTATGTTGGTCCTGTGCAGAACTAGTGTAGGATAATAAACTACAGACATGGTTTGATGGAGGTAGGAGATTAGATACCTCATCATTGTGTTGGTCCTGTGCAGAACTAGTGTAGGATAATAAACTACAGACATGGTTTGATGGAGGTAGGAGATTAGATACCTCATCATTGTGTTGGTCCTGTGCAGAACTAGTGTAGGATAATAAACTCCATTCATGGTTTGATTGAGGTAGGAGATTAGATACCTCATCATTGTGTTGGTCCTGTGCAGAACTAGTGTAGGATAATAAACTACAGACATGGTTTGATGGAGGTAGGAGATTAGATACCTCATCATTGTGTTGGTCTTGTGTAGAACTAGAATAGGATAATAAACTACAGACATGGTTTGATGGAGGTAGGAGATTAGATACATCATTATGTTGGTCTTGTGTAGAACTAGTATAGGATAATAAACTACAGACATGGTTTGATGGAGGTAGGAGATTAGATACCTCATCATTATGTTGGTCTTGTGTAGATCTACTGTAGGATATTAAACTACAGACATGATTGATGGAGGTAGGATATGAGTCAGTGAAGAAGACAGGATCTCATGTAGAACAATGATCATACTAGTCTCTCATATATTCTGGTTACTTTGATCATTCAGAAAAATTACAGTGAAAAATAATTATAACAATCAACAATGAGAGTAGCTGGTGGTAGGTTGATTGCAGAGGCCCCGCCCTCTAGTTATCCATGGCTTGGTGATTGGTTAACTATAGAGGCCCCTCCCCCTGATCCTCCCTGTCTGTCTCCTTATAGGTGGGTCCTGCAGCCTCTCCTCTCCTCACACTCCAACCCTGCTCATCTCTCAGCTGGACAGTAAGGGCCGTTCACACCACACACTGACAACATGCTGGGGACACTCTGCACTCTCATCACTGCTCTAACATGTAAGGAATTTACTATATGTTCAACATGAATCAAAGAAAGCCATTAGAAGTTGTTAATTCATGTTTGATTAAATGTCTTAAATTGTGTTTCATTCCCACAGATGTCAGTTGCCAGAAAGCAGTGACACAGACACCTTCAGTACTGACTGTTAGTACAAAGGGGACTGTTACTTTTCACTGTGACATTACCAAAGATGAAAAAAAATATGTAAACTGGTATAAACAGGTTCCAGGAGGAGCTCCTCAGTATGTGTTAAGGTTTTACCGTACTCACTCCTCTCCTAATGAATATGGTTCTGGTTTCTCCTCTGATCGTTTCACATCTAAAGCCACGTCTGATAAGGATTATCAGTTTATAATCAGTAATGTGGAAGAGACAGACTCAGCAGTGTATTACTGTCATACATGGGACGACTCTGATAAAGTGCACATATCACAGTGATATACACCATGACAAAAACCTCCTCCCCAAACACACTCACTTCTGCTTTCAGATGTTCTGAATATAGACACTAACTGAATGTCAAGTCATCCTGAACCAGTGTGTCTGCAGGAGGAGAACATTCCATGCTTGTGTTTTACACAAAACCCTTCACACATTTAGTAGAATGTTGTCATTAACAATTACACCTAGTTGTCACAAAGCATGAATGATGAAGTGATATTCCAGAAGGTTCAGTCCTAACAGAAGACTCCATGTATCAGATAACCTCCATGAAAGTCAGTCCCCTGGTTTACAGTAGAGACATATTACATCAACAGGCATTTAGTGATGTGCTGTTAGTTCAGAACCCCACCATCAGGTCCAGATATTATTATCATTATGTTATTATCTATATTATGACATGCTGATATTAACTAACTAACATAAATGAGAAGAAACAGAATACTGATCTTTACAATGCAACAAAACAAATCCAATATGTTTATGAAATAGTCTTCTCTGAAATATTTCTATTTTTTATAGTTTAATAGTGACTCTAATTGAAATGTGTGTCACAGTTATGAAAATATAGGATACATCCAGTTATTATTTATAAATCTGTCTGTTGGTCTTGTGAAGACTCAGATACAGTACGTTTGAGAGTAGATAGTGATTGGTTAACTGTAGAGGCCCCTCCCTCTGGTCCTCCCTGGCTTGGTGATAGGTTAACTGTAGAGGCCCCTCCCTCTGGTCCTCCCTGGCTTGGTGATTGGTTAACTGTAGAGGCCCCTCCCTCTGGTCCTCCCTGGCTTGGTGATTGGTTAACTGTAGAGGCCCCTCCCTCTGGTCCTCCCTGGCTTGGTGATTGGTTAACTGTAGAGGCCCCTCCCTCTAGTCCTCTTTGGCTTGGTGATAGGTTAACTATAGAGGCCCCTCCCCCTGATCCTCTCTGTCTGTCTCCTTATAGGTGGGTCCTGCAGCCTCTCCTCTCCTCACACTCCAACCCTGCTCATCTCTCAGCTGGACAGTAAGGGCCGTTCACACCACACACTGACAACATGCTGGGGACACTCTGCACTCTCATCACTGCTCTAACATGTAAGGAATTTACTATATGTTCAATCTGAATCCAAAAACAATGCCAATGAAGTTTTACATTCATGTCTGATTAACTGTCTTAATTAATGGTGTGTTTCATTCCCACAGATGTCAGTTGCCAGAAAGCAGTGACACAGACACCTTCAGTACTGACTGTCAGTACAAAGGGGACCGCCACTTTTCACTGTGACATTACCAAAGGGGAGGGCAATGTTGTAATCTGGTATAAACAGGTTCCAGGAGGAGCTCCTCAGTATGTGTTAAGGTATTACCATACTTGGAGTAGCTTTACCTCTTCCTCTCCTGATCAATATGGTTCTGGTTTCTCCTCTGATCGTTTCACATCTAAAGCCACGTCTGATAAGGATTATCAGTTTATAATCAGTAATGTGGAGGAGACAGACTCAGCAGTGTATTACTGTCAGACTTGGGACAGCTCTGTTAAAGTGCACGTATCACAGTGATATACACCATGACAAAAACCTCCTCACCAAACACACTCACTTCTGCTTTCAGATGTTCTGAATATAGACACTAACTGAATGTCAAGTCATCCTGAACCAGTGTGTCTGCAGGAGGAGAACATTCCATGCTTGTGTTTAACACAAAACCCTTCACACATTTAGTAGAATGTTGTCATCAACAATTACACCTAGTTGTCACAAAGCATGAATGATGAAGTGATATTCCAGAAGGTTCAGTCCTAACAGAAGACTCAATGTATCAGATAACCTCCATGACAGTCAGTCCCCTGGTTTACAGTAGAGACATATTACATCAACAGGCATTTAGTGATGTACTGTTAGTTCAGAACCCCACCATCAGGTCCAGATATTATTATCATTATGTTATTATTATCTATATTATGACATACTGATTTCAGTAAACCTACCAACATCACTTACCAACAACAAACTTACCAGCACAACTCACATGAAACTAATTACTGCTCTTTTCAGTGTAACCAAAATTATCACACATGGTTTTTGTTGGTCCAATATTAAATATATAGATATTTTGATAATTTAATAGTTACAGTCATTTAAATTCATCAGGAGTCCATCTTCTCAGAAGCTGATAGGCTGAGATATAGAGGCCCCTCCCCCTGATCCTCCCTGGCTGTCTCCTTATAGGTGGGTCCTGCAGCCTCTCCTCTCCTCACACTCCAACCCTGCTCCTCTCTCAGCTGGACAGTAAGGGCCGTTCACACCACACACTGACAACATGCTGGGGACACTCTGCACTCTCATCACTGCTCTAACATGTAAGTTTCCATTAACGTTGATATTTTTACCTTTGAATCATACCTTATATATAGTTACATATACATGCCTCATGGTGAGTGTGATGTGTCAACAGGTGTTCATGGTGTCATTGTGTTGACCCAGAAGCCATCTGTCCAGACCAAAACCACAGGAGAGGAGGTCACTATGGACTGTAATATTGGCAGATTTGATGGAAACTATGTCCATTGGTATAAACAGGTTCCTGGTGGGGTTCCTCAGTATGTTCTGAGCTTTATCTACGGTGACAGTTCTTCTGAATATTATGGGCCAGGTTTCTCCTCTAGTCGGTTCAACTCTGAATCCACCTCAGACTTAGATTATCAGTTCATCATTAAACAGGTAGAGGCAGGAGACTCAGCAGTGTATTACTGTCAGACATATGATGATTCTGCTGAAGAGTTCGTATCACAGTGATTTACACAATGACAAAAACCTCTGACTGTAACACTTCTGCTTTTTGACTGAGAGGGACAAGCCTTTAATCAGACGTGTCAGTTCAAGTGAATCAGTGATTTTTGATTACAATGAGATAAAGGATAATTCGAAGACATTGTCTGAACATCATCATCACCATCATCATCAACATCATCATCAAGTCAACACTGCATCGTATGGATAGTGCTTTAACTTCATAAGGACCAGACACCAACAGCAGAATATGATGCTATTATGTATACTGTTACTTCATAGAGAGGAACTCTAGAAAAGCCTGAGATGTTTGTAGAGAGAGTGAAGCTCTGTCTGAATGGGATGTTTCAGTTCCTGTCCTCTCAGTAGAGAGAGTGAAGCTCTGTCTGAATGGGATGTTTCAGTTCCTGTCTTCTCAGTAGAGAGAGTGAAGCTCTGTCTGAATGGGATGTTTCAGTTTCTGTCCTCTCAGTAGAGAGAGTAAAGCTCTGTCTGAATGGGATGTTTCAGTTCCTGTCCTCTCAGTAGAGAGAGTGAAGCTCTGTCTGAATGGGATGTTTCAGTTCCTGTCCTCTCAGTAGAGAGAGTGAAGCTCTGTCTGAATGGGATGGTTCAGTTCCTGTCCTCTCAGTAGTGAGAGTGAAGCTCTGTCTGAATGGGATGGTTCAGTTCCTGTCCTCTCAGTAGAGAGAGTGAAGCTCTGTCTTAATGGGATGTTTCAGTTTCTGTCCTCTCAGTAGTGAGAGTGAAGCTCTGTCTTAATGGGATGTTTCAGTCCCTGTCCTCTCAGTAGTGAGAGTGAAGCTCTGTCTTAATGGGATGTTTCAGTCCCTGTCCTCTCAGTAGAGAGAGTGAAGCTCTGTCTGAATGGGATGTTTCAGTTCCTGTCCTCTCAGTAGAGAGGGTGAAGCTCTGTCTGAATGGGATGTTTCAGTTCCTGTCCTCTCAGTAGAGAGAGTGAAGCTCTGTCTGAATGGGATGTTTCAGTTCCTGTCCTCTCAGTAGATAGAGTGAAGCTCTGTCTTAATGGGATGTTTCAGTTCCTGTCCTCTCAGTAGAGAGAGTGAAGCTCTGTCTGAATGGGATGTTTCAGTTCCTGTCCTCTCAGTAGAGAGAGTGAAGCTCTGTCTGAATGGGATGTTTCAGTTCCTGTCCTCTCAGTAGAGAGAGTGAAGCTCTGTCTTAATGGGATGTTTCAGTTCCTGTCCTCTCAGTAGAGAGAGTGAAGCTCTGTCTGAATGGGATGTTTCAGTTCCTGTCCTCTCAGTAGAGAGAGTGAAGCTCTGTCTGAATGGGATGTTTCAGTTCCTGTCCTCTCAGTAGAGAGAGTGAAGCTCTGTCTGAATGGGATGTTTCAGTTCCTGTCCTCTCAGTAGAGAGAGTGAAGCTCTGTCTTAATGGGATGTTTCAGTTCCTGTCCTCTCAGTAGAGAGAGTGAAGCTCTGTCTGAATGGGATGTTCCAGTTCCTGTCCTCTCAGTAGAGAGAGTGAAGCTCTGTCTGAATGGGATGTTTCAGTTCCTGTCCTCTCAGTAGAGAGAGTGAAGCTCTGTCTTAATGGGATGTTTCAGTTCCTGTCCTCTCAGTAGAGAGAGTGAAGCTCTGTCTTAATGGGATGTTTCAGTTCCTGTCCTCTCAGTAGAGAGAGAGGAGGTTATTGTACGGCTGTGTAAACAAACTGAATCACTGTGGTATTCGGACAAGGAACCAAGCTCATTGTTACTGGTGAGTTCCCTTTATTTAACCTTATATTTTTGTATTCAAGGTTTTTTGTAATACGTAATAGTTAATAGAGTTACATATTGAACATTATATTCTTCTTTCATATTTATTTAGTATAAATAACCTACTTTGTGGACTGATTATCAAGAGTCATGAACACCATGTGACATCTTCATAGACTTCAGTACATCTGTAGTTGTTGATTTCACATTTAAACTTAAAAAACATGATGGACTATTTGACCATGTAGGTTACTGCTGTCACTTGACAAAAATACTCCTTTATAATGTCTCATACAATAATCATCTATTTACTCAGAGGTAGATTTGGATGTGAAGTCAACATAAAGTTGTATCAACCTTTAAGGTATTGGTCCCATGTTATATTAAATAATGATAAAACCATGTATATGGTAGTTAAATAATGTTGCTACATGATTCATTACATTGCAGGCTACTACATTACAGTTGGTAACTCTGTTTCCTGGGTGACTAGTAGTAGGATATATGTTTGATTGTATCCCTCATTCAGCACATCTGACTACTTGATTATGTTTAAACTTAGAGATCTGAACTCATTATCCACTTGTACAGAAATCTGCTTCACCTCTGAAAAGTCACATATGGAGAGTTACGTAGGAAGTTTAAAACTAAGACCAGGTAGAAACAGAGATGAGGCCAGAATGTTAATTGTTTGTAGCCTTTGAGAAAACGTTGTATTTTTTATTCTACAGTATAATCACACAGCCCCGTTTCATTCTACTAACTTATCAAATGATTTTGCGTAATATTTATTCTGCTCATTCCATTGGTCCAGACTCTACCCTCCCTGCGCCTGTCTTGACCATCCTCCCTCCGTCCAGCGATGAGTTGAAGTCCAGCAAAGTCACCCTGGTGTGTCTGGCCAGTCAGATGGCCATGGGCTACGCAGATGTCAGCTGGACAGCTGGAGGGAATCCGGTCACCGGCGGCATCGCTACGAGTGGCCCGGTGCCGCAAGCCGACAAGACGTTTCAACTCAGCAGCTGTCTGACCGTTGACACGTCAGAATGGAACCAGGACAAAGTGTTCTCGTGTAAAGTCACCGCGGGATCCAAGTTCGCTGAGAAAGACATCAAGAAGTCTGAATGCAGCACTGAATAGCCTGAGATCCATTGTAATGTCTATTTGATTTTCTACATCACTTTTCAAGTTATTGTTAACGCATTACAAGTTTAACCTGCATATATACATTATGTTCCATAAAAGATAAATAGCTAATCATACTGATATCATAGGCTATATGATAAGTAGACTTGTTATATTTGAAATGGGTTGTTTTGCAGATGATTAATAGAGGAATAGTTAGAGCTTTGCTGTATTGTGGATATTCAATAAAGAACATTCTAAAGAACAAGTGTTTGTATTGGAGCATGTTGATGAACATCAGTGTTAGCAGCTCTACATGAGGGGGAGTTTAACTGATCTCAAATAGAGCATTCTGCTCTCTGACTTTAGTCCAGATCCAGAAATAGTTGATCTAGATATCCAGGATGTAGGGCAGGCTTACTGTAATGTTAATGAATAACCAGAGATGGACCACACGTTTAGTTTATATTAAAACTTCACATTATTGAGAACCTTCATTAGTATGACATGATTGTTTTATAAACTGGGTTGTTCGAGCCCTGAATGCTGATTGGCTGACAGCCGTGATATACTGTATCAGACCGCATACCAAAACATTTATGTGTACTGCTTTAATTACGTTGGTAACCAGTTTATAATCGCAATAAGGCACCTCTGGGGTTTGTGGTATATGACCGATATACTACGGCTAAGGGCTGTATCCAGGCACTCCGCTTTGCGTCGTAACTAAGAACAGCCCTTAGCTGTGGTATATCCGCCATATACCATACCCCCTCAGGACCTTATTGCGTAATTATTAGACAATTCTGAAAGTACTTCTTTAATTATCATCCATATCTATCTGAAAAAAACTGCTGATTTGTAAAGAATCATGTGATTGGGGATCGCAATATTTCCTGTACAATATTTGCTTGTACTATTTCACTGTATGATGAATTAAAACAACAGTACAATAACATGATATATTCAATATATTCATATTATATAGTTACAATATTCAAAGGTGTTTTAAACTTGCATCTTACTACGATGTACAATACCATTTTAGTCATTAATACTTTGCCAGCATGTGGAAAGAGAAGAGAGAAACATATTGTAATATGCTGCCACCTTGTGGCTCAAACAGCTGTTTTTCAACAGTGTATACTGAGGGAATAAATCATTAGGAACATCTGCTCTTTCCATGACACAGACTGACCAGGTGAATCCAGGTGAAAGCTATGATGTCTTATTGACGTCACCTGTTAAATCAACTTCAATCAGCGTAGGGGAGGAGACAGAATAAAGATGGATTTTCAAGTTGAGATAATTGAGGCATGGCTTGTTCATGAGTATATTTGCCAGCAGGCAGAAAGAGGAAAGAGTTGTATTTCAACAGTATATTTGTAAAGTAGTCCTGTAGTACCTTACTCTGTATTTTCACTATTTACTAGGGGTGAAACGTGTATTCGTATTGAACCGTTCGGTACAGGGTCCCCGGTGCACGGGGTCCAGTACGCACTGTGAACCCAACAATACATTCATCATATATTATAGCTAGGAATATATATATATATATTTATATATTTCATTATAAAAAATAAACCAATGGCGCATAAATTAATGTGGGGAAAATACCATAGCAATAAAGTTTGCTTAAAAAAAAAAGTTGTTTCGTCTCGTAGCTGATTAGTTATTTCACTCCAGCGAGAACAGAGCTGAGAGGTCGTCGTAGCAGCAATTAGCTTATGAAGGAATTAGCAGTTGGCTAAATGCAAAGGAGCAACATGGCAAGCATTGGTGAGCCAGGGCAACAATATCCAGCTGACTCCGGTAGGGCTAAAGAAATCAACGCAGCGATAGCAAAATTCCTAGCGGCAGAGGGTTGAGAGATACCTTGAGCAGAAAGCTGCAGTGTTTTCTACACTGACTGATCAACCTGTGAGGAAGAATGTCAAAGATATTGTGACTTTGTCTGAAAATGCCATAAGACTTGCAGAGGTGCAAACCTCTCAAAACACAACACTGATATGCACTGAGAGCATCCCATCAGTTTCCATGGTCCTGCCGATGACAACAATGATCCTGGAATCAATGGTGGCATGATGAAGATGAACCCGCAGTAAGGGATGTGAAGACTGCTATCAGAGTTAACCCGGAGCCTAGACATGCTGACCCTGGTGTCCAAGACTTCTCACACAAGAGCAGCGCTTTGGACCCCCGGTTCAAGTCCCTGATGCTGCTGCTCGTCTGAGAAATGAACTCACAGCAGAGATGGTGACCAATATACAACAGGTATTGTATTTATTTTGATAATGTGACATCTAAGATTTTATTCATTAGTGATTTAACAATGAATTATAAAGTATTAATTGTAATTTTCATAATAGTATCTGATGTATATTTCCAACAACAAATCATATTTTTAAAGCCACTTCAGAGAGAGTAATGTTCATGTAATTTAATTCTGCAGGGTCAAGCCACAGATGCCACAGGAGCCAACCCCTCTCCAGAGATCATTGACTAAGGCCTAGGGATCCTCCTTCCTCTAGTCCCTGTGGATCCTGAACCCGTGCTGTTTTCTCGGTCTGGAGTCCTCATCTGTACCCTTATCTGTGCCCTTGGTGGTGCCCTCACCTCTCCTCTTAACGGTTCCCTCATCTCTGCCCTCAGTGGCATCCTCAGCGGAGGCCGGGGAGTGACCCTCCGTATGGGGCGTTGAGGAGGGGTCCACACAGGGGGCCGGGGGAGTTTCCCAGCCTGCAGGTCATCTACGAAGCCCTCCACCCTGTCGAACTTGGAGCTGAGCCTTCCCAGCTCATCCTTTAGAGAGTTGAACTGCTTGTAGAGATCCCCCAGGGCCTCAGACAGGGGCTGAATTCTGGAGAGAGAGAGGGCATGAGAGAGAAGTTGTGTCACTGAATTGTTACCCACGAGGCAAAAACTGGTTGAATCAAAGTGGTTTCCACGTCATTTCAACCCCAAAACCCTATGTGATGACGTTGAATCAATGTGGAGAACTGATTGGTTTAGAAAAACGTTATTAGAACAAACTCTTATTTTCAATGACGGCCTAGGAACAGTGGGTTTTCTGCCTTGTTCAGGGTCAGAACAACAGATTTTTACCTTGTCAGCTCAAGGATTCGATCTTCCAACCTTTCGGTTACTAGTTCAACACTCTAACCACTAGGCTTCCTGACGCCATGCTTGGCCCACGAAGGCAAAGGTAACTGAACTAAATGACTAAATGGCCCTGCATCACTCACCTCTGTCCTCACGAGGAGCTTTGACATACTAGTCAAGGATCAATCTCAGTCACTCTGCAAACTGCCCTGTCCCATCCGGACAAGAGGAATACCTACACTACCGGTCAAAAGTTTTAGAACACCTGCTCATTCAAGGGTTTCTCTTTACGTTGTCGAATAATAGTGACAACATAAACTATGAAATAATACATATGGAATCATGTAATAACCAAAACAGTGTTGAACAAATCATATGCATTTTATATTTGAGATTCTTCAAATAGCCACCCGTTGCCTTGATGACAGCTTTGCACCCTCTTGGCATTCTCTCAATCCGCTTCATGAGGTAGTCACCTGGAACCCATTTCAATTAACAGGTGTGCCTACTTAAACGTTAATTTGTTTGAGCCAATCAGTTGTGTTGTAACAAGGTAGGGGGTCTTTACAGAAGATAGCCCTATTTGGTAAAAGACCAAGTCCATATTATGAAAAGAACAGCTGAAATGAGAGAAAAGAAAAGAGAAAATGACAGTCATTCATTTCTTTTTGACATGAAGGTCAGTCAATACGGAAAATGTCAAGAACTTCTAAACGCAAAGTCGCAAAAACCATCAAGCGCTGTGATGAAACTGGCTCTCATGAGGACCTCCACAGAAATGGAAGACCCAGAGTTTCCACTGCTGCAGAGGATACGTTCATTAGAGTTACCAGACTCAGAAACGGCAGCCCAAATAAATGCTTTACAGAGTCCAAGTAACAGACACATCTCAACATCAACTGTTTATAGGAGAATGTGTGACTCAGGTCTTCATGGTCGAATTGCTGCAAAGAAACCACTACCAAAAATTAGAAGAGACTTGCTTGGGCCAAGAAACACGAGCAGTAGACCAGTGGAAATGTGTGTTTTGGTCTGGAGTCCAAATGTGAGATTTTTGGGTCTAACCCGCCGTGTCTTTGTGAGTCTGGTAACGCAGAGTAGGTGAACAGATGATCTCCGCATGTGTATTTCCCACCGTGAAGCATGGAGGAGGAGGTGTTATGGTGTGGGGGTGCTTGGTGGGTGACACTGTCTGTGATTTATTTAGAATTAATTCAAGGCACACTTAACCAGCATGGCTACCACAGCATTCTGCAGATATACGCCATCCCATCTGGTTTGGGCTTATTGGGACGATAATTTGTTTTTCAGCAGGACAATGACCCAACACACCTCCAGGCTGTGTAAGGGCTATTTGACCAAGAAGGAGAGCGATGGATTGCTGCATCAGATGACCCAGCCTCCACAATCCCCCGAACTCAACCAAATTGAGATGCTTTGGGATGAGTCGGACCACAGAGTGAAGGAAAAGCAGCCGACAAGTGCTCAGCATATGTGGAAACTCCTTCAAGACTGTTGGAAAAGCATACCAGATTAAGCTGGTTGAGAGAATGCCAAGAGTTTGCAAAGCTGTCATCATGGCAAAGGGTGGCTATTTGAATCTCAAATACTACATGATTCCATATTTGTTAATTCATAGTTTTGATGTCTTCACTATTATTCTACAATGCAGAAAATAGAAAAATAAAGAAAAACCCTTGAATTAGTAGGTGTCCTAAAACGTTTGACCGGTAGTGTATGTAAGAATGCTGTTCATTGACTACCGCTCTTTTATAGCTCAGCATTCAACACCATAGTACCCTCCATGCTCATCATTAAGTTTGAGGACCTGGGTCTGAAGCCCGCCCTGTGCAACTGGGTCCTGGATATCCTGACGGGCCGCCCCCAGATGGTGATGGTAGGAAACAACACCTCCACTTCGCTGATCCTCAACACTGGGGCCCCACAAGGGTGCGTGCTTAGCCCTCTCCTGTACTCCCTGTTCATCCATGACTGGGTGGCTAAGCACGCCTCCAACTCAATCATCAAGTTTCAGATGACACAACAGTAGTAGGCTTGATTACCAACGATGACGAGACGGCCTACAGGGAAGAGGTGAGGGCTCACAACCTCTCACTTAAGGTCAAAAATCATTGTGGACGCCAGGAAACAGCAGAGAGTGCACCCCCCTATCCACATCGACGGGACCACAGTTGAGAAGGTGGAAAGCTTCAAGTTCCTTGGTGTACACATCACTAACAAACTGAAATGGACCACACACACAGACAATGTGGTGAAGAAGGTGCAACAGAGCCTTGTTAGCCTCAGGAGGCTAAAAACATTTTGCTTGACACGAAAAACCCTCACAAACTTTTACAGATGCACAATTGAGAGCATCCTGTCAGGCTGTATCACCACCTAGTATGGCACCTGCACTGCCCGCAACCACAAGGCTCTCCAGTGTGTGGTGTGATCTGCCCAACACATTAACGGGGGCAAATTACCCGCCCTCTAGGACACCTACAGCACCCAGTGTCACAGGAAGGCCAAAAAGATCATCAAGGACATCAAACACCAGAGCCACTGCCTGTTCACCCAGTTATCATACAGAAGGCGAGGTCAGTACAGGTGCATCAAACCTGGGACCGAGAGACTGAAAAACAGCCTCTATCTCAAGGCCATCAGACTGTTAAACAGCCATTAGAGGCTGCTGCCTATAGATATAGACTAGAAATCACTGGCCACTTTAAGAAATGGAACACTGGTCACTTTAATAATGTTTACATGTCTTGCATTACCCATCTCAAATGTATATACTGTATTCTAGACTATTCTAGTGTATCTTAGTCCATGCTCTGACATCGCTCGTCCATATATGTATATAGTCTGAATTCATTCCTTAGATTTGTGTGTATTGGGTTTATGTTGTGTAATTCGTTAGATATTACTTGTTAGATATTTCTGCACTGTCGGAGCTTGAAGCACAAGCATTTCTCTACATCCGCAATAACATCTGCTAAACACTTGTATGTGACCAATACAATCTGATTTGATTTTTATTTGCTGTTAGCAGTACATTGGTGCTGGTTACAGAGGTCAGTAAGGGAGCAGGGACAGTGAAGGAAGCTGTACTGTTACCAGCACATTGGTGCTGGTTACGGAGGTCAGTAAGGGAGCAGGGACAGTGAATTACATGTTGCTTTACACGCTGATTTACACTCTGCTTTACATGTTGCTTTACACGCTGCTTTACACTCTGCTTTACATGTTGCTTCGCACACTGCTTTACACTCTGCTTTACATGTTGCTTTACACACTGCTTTACACTCTGCTTTACATGTTGCTTTACACGCTGCTTTACACTCTGCTTTACATGTTGCTTTACACGCTGCTTTACACTCTGCTTTACATGTAGCTTTACACGTTGCTTTACACGCTGCTTTACACTCTGCTTTACATGTTGCTTTACACACTGCTTTACACTCTGCTTTACATGTTGCTTTACACGCTGCTTTACAATCTGCTTTACATGTTGCTTTACACGCTGCTTTACACTCTGCTTTACATGTAGCTTTACATGTTGCTTTACACGCTGCTTTACACACTGATTTACACGTTGCTTTACATGTCGCTTTACACGCTGCTTTACACTCCGCTTTACACGCTGCTTTACACACTGCTTTACACTCTGCTTTACATGTTGCTTTACACGCTGCTTTACACTCCGCTTTACATGTTGCTTTACACACTGCTTTACACTCTGCTTTACATGTTGCTTTACACGCTGATTTACACTCTGCTTTACATGTTGCTTTACACGCTGCTTTACACTCTGCTTTACATGTTGCTTTACACACTGATTTACACGTTGCTTTACATGTTGCTTTACACACTGCTTTACACTCTGCTTTACATGTTGCTTTACACGCTGCTTTAAACACTGCTTTACACTCTGCTTTACATGTTGCTTTACACGCCACTTTACACTCTGCTTTACATGTTGCTTTACACACTGCTTTACATGTTGCTTTACACACTGCTTTACATACTGCTTTACACGTTACTTTACACACTGCTTTACACACTGCTTTACACACAGATTTACACTTTGCTTTACACACTGCTTTACATGTTGCTTTACACACTGCTTTACATGTTGCTTTACACGTTGCTTTACACACTGCTTTACAAACTGCTTTACATGCTGCTATACACGTTGCTTTACACACTGCTTTACACACTGCTTTACACACTTCTTTACACGTTGCTTTACACGTTGCTTTACACACTGATTTACACACTGCTTTACACACGGCTTTACACATTGCTTTACACGTTGCTTTACACGTTGCTTTACACACTGCTTTACACACTGCTTTACACACGGCTTTACACATCGCTTTACACACTGCTTTACACACTGCTTTACACACTGCTTTACATGCTGCTTTACATGCTGCTATACACATTGCTTTACACACTGCTTTACATGCTGCTATACACGTTGCTTTACACACTGCTTTACACACTGCTTTACACACTGCTTTACATGCTGCTATACACGTTGCTTTACACACTGCTTTACACACTGCTTTACATGCTGCTATACACGTTGCTTTACACACTGCTTTGCACACTGCTTTACACACTGCTTTACATGCTGCTATACACGTTGCTTTACACACTGCTTTACATGCTGCTATACACATTGCTTTACACACTGCTTTACACACTGCTTTACATACTGCTTTACATGCTGCTATACACGTTGCTTTACACACTGCTTTACACACTGCTTTACACACTGCTTTACATGCTGCTATACACGTTGCTTTACACACTGCTTTACACACTGCTTTACATGCTGCTATACACGTTGCTTTACACACTGCTTTACACACTGCTTTACACATTGCTTTACACTTTGCTTTACACGTTGCTTTACACACTGCTTTACACACTGCTTTACACACGGCTTTACACATCGATTTACACACTGCTTTACACACTGCTTTACATACTGCTTTACATGCTGCTATACACGTTGCTTTACACACTGCTTTACACACTGCTTTACACACTGCTTTACATGCTGCTATACACGTTGCTTTACACACTGCTTTACACACTGCTTTACACACTGCTTTACATGCTGCTATACACGTTGCTTTACACACTGCTTTACACACTGCTTCACATGCTGCTATACACGTTGCTTTACACACTGCTTTACACACTGCTTTACACACTGCTTTACATGCTGCTATACACGTTGCCTTACACACTGCTTTACACACTGCTTTACATGTTGCTTTACACACTGCTTTACACACTGCTTTACACGTTTGTGAAATCCCTACTACAATCTAATGGGCCACGCTGCTATGAGGATAGAATATATTACAATAAAATATGATGGAAAACATCTCATTGTGTCTGTTTGCAGGAAACATCAGGACAGAAGACATGGGAAACTAGAGCCTCATTAAACATCAATGACATTCTTCATCAATGAGAGATGTTTTATGGCTTAATGTCAAGCTATGTTATTGTGCACTACAGCCTATCCAGGCGCGGACACACACACACACACACACACACACACACACACACACACACACACACACACACACACACACACACACACACACACACACACACACACACACACACACACACACACACACACACACACACACACACACACACTGTGCACTGCAGCCTGTCCAGGCCTGTTATTGGAGAGTGAGCACTTACAGTAAGCATGCTGGTACACATGTGTGTTATTGGCTGCCTGCAGGACTCAGAGTAGGAACACTCAGTCTCTCCAGGACTGGTTGGATGGCTGCTAGCTAGTCGTTTTTGATGTCTCAGCCAGAACTCTCAGTTCACCATCCAAAGCAGAGTGCTGATCTGGGATCAGGTCCTCTCTGTCCATATCATATTATTCATTACGATCTAAAACTGATCCCAGATCAGCACTCCTCACTACTCTAAGATGCTTTGTGTTTACAGGCCCAGGAGGCTGCTGCTGTTACAGATCTTCTGACTGGAACTTTCCGTACTGAGGTCATTACCAAAAGGTTGCAAGATCTAATCCCTGAGCTGACAAGGTAAACATTTGTCGTTCTGCCCCTAAACAAGGCAGTTAACCCACTGTTCCTAGTCCATCATTGTAAATAAGAAGTTGTTCTTAACTGACTTTCCTAGTTAAATAAAGGTAAAATTACACACACAGTGCATTGGAAAAGTATTTAGACCCCTTGACTTTTTCCACGTTTTGTTAGGTTACAGCCTTATTCAAAAATGATTAAGTCGTTTCCCCCCCTCATTCTACACACAATACACTATAATGGCACAGCGTTGTCTGGGTTAGGGGATGGTTTGGTCGGGACGGCTTTACTTGGCTCATCGCGCTCTAGCGATTCCTTGTGGCGTGCCGGGCGCCTAAGGGCGGACCTCAGTCGTCAGTTAAACAGTGTTTCCTCTGACACAATTGTGTGGCTGGCTTCCGGGTTGAGCAGGCAGGTATTACCTGTTTGGGATAGGGAGCGGTATTTTCACGCCTGCTACTCAGGCCCAGAAGCTAGGATATGCATATAATTGGTAGATTTGGATAGAGAGCACTCTAAAGTTTCTAAAACTGTTAAACTAATGTCTGTGAGTGTAACCTAACTTATTTGGCAGGCGAAACCCAGAGGACAAACCATCCAGGAATTTTTGTTGTTGTTGAGGTTACTCTGTTTTCAATTTGTTTTCTCTGGGAACCTAGATTTCTTCCACTAGATGTCAATAGTCTATAGAAATTGGTTTATGTTTTTCTTTAGAGAAATGAAGAAGCACAGAACGATGGTCCAGCCTAGTGCTCTCTAATGTTTTGATGAGCGCTCCAGGTCACGCGCTTCACGTTGTTTTTATCCGGTATTGAACACAGTTTACCCCGTCTTAAATTTGATCAATTATTTATGATTTAAAATACATAAAGTTGGATTCGGAAAGTTGTTTGAAATGTTTGGACAGCGTTTACAGGTAAATTATTAGATATTTTGTACTCATGCTGTGCGAGTTGGAACTGGTGTTTTTCTGAATCAAACGCGCCAAATAAATTGACATTTTGGACATATAACGACGGAAGTAATCGAACAAAAGGACCATTTGTGATGTTTATGGGACATATTGGAGTGCCAACATTAGAAGTTCTTCAAAGCTAAGGCATAAATTATATAGTTATTTCTGAATTTTGTGTCGCGCCTGGCGGGTTGAAATCTGATTGTCATGTGTTTGTTTGATGGGGTGATGTCCTCATGTCCTCTAGCGGAACCCCCAGCCATAACAGGTTTTAAGTAGCACGGTTTGGCAGGTCATGTTTCTGGAGCCCGGAGGCGAAATTGGGGAGAAATAGCGGGCAAAATATATATCTTTTAAATTAACGGAAATAACCATTTATATAAGTATTCAGACCATTTACTCAGTACTTTGTTGAAGCTCCTTTGGCAGCGATTACAGCCAAGAATCTTTGTGTGTATGATGCTACAAGCTTGGCACACCTGTATTTCGGGAGTTTCTTCCATTCTTCTCGGCAGATCGACTCAAGCTCTGTTAGTTTGGATCGGGAGCGTTGCTGCACAGCTATTTTCACGTCTCTCCAGAGATGTTTGATCGGGTTCAAGTCCAGGCTCTGGCTGGGCCACTCAAGGACATTCAGAGACTTGTCCCAAAGCCACTCCTGCGTTGTCCTGGCTGTGTGCTTAGGGTCGTTGTCCTGTTGGAAGGTGAACCTTTGCCCCCAGTCTGAAGTCCTGAGCACTCTGGAGCAGGTTTTCATCAAGGATCTCTCTGAACCTTTGCTCCATTCATCTTTCCCAGTCCCTGCCAAGGAAAAACATCCCTACAGCATGATGCTGCCACCACCATGCTTCACCGTAGGGATGCTGCCAGGTTTCCTCCAGATGTGACGCTTGACAATCAGGCCAAATAGTTCAATCAAATAGTTCAATCAGACCAGAGAATCTTGTTTCTAATGGTCTACGAGTCCTTTAGGTGCCTTTTAGCAAACTGCAAGCGGGCTGTCATGTGCCCTTTACTGAGGAGTGGCTTCCGTCTGGCCACTCTACCATAAAGGTTTTGATTGGGTGAGTGCTGCAGAGATGGTTGTCCTTCTGGAAGGTTTTCCCATCTCCACAGAGGAACTCTGGAGCTTTGTCAGAGTGACCATCGGGTTCTTGGTCACCTCCCTGACCAAGGACCTTCTCCCCCGATTGCTCAGTTTGGCCGGGCGGCCAGCTCTAGGAAGAGTGTTGGTGGTTCCAAACTTCTTCCATTTAAGAAGGACAATTCCTTCGACATCATGGCTTGGTTTTTGCCCTGACATGCAACTGTGGGACCTTATATACTGTAGACAAGTATGTGCCTTTCCAAATCATGTCCAATAAATTGAAGTTACCACAGCTGGACTCCAATCAAGTTGTAGAAACATCTCAAGGATAATCAATGGAAACAGAATGTATGTTCAATTTTGAGTCTCATAGCAAAGGGCCTGAATACTTGTGTAAACAAGGTATTTCAGTTTTTTTGCAAAAATGTCTAAAAACCTGTTTTCGTTATGTCATTATGGGGTATTGTCTGTAGATTGATGAGATTAATGTTTTTTTAAGCCATTTTAAAATAATGCTGTAACGTAACAAAATTTGGAAAAAGTCAAAGCGTCCGAATACTTTCTGAATGCACTGTATGTTGACTGTTTAGCTGGAATGGAATGTTCGTATCCTGATCACTGTACCTCCCTTTCATCTCTCTCTTTCTGACACGTGGTGATGATGTCACCTACCTGACGTATTCTGGCAGGACAGAGGCGTGATCGTTGATCAGCAGGTCCTTCACCTGGTTCATGATGGCGTACTTCCAGTTGTCCAGCACCTGGGTCAGGTTGGAGCAGATCTTAGTCTGGCTTTTATCTGCTGGAGATGACATGGGAATGTTCATTCACCCCTCAGAAACCGAAGGTAGACTGTACTGTACTGTACCACTGGCTGATCATGTCTTGAAGATAACAAGCTGTTAGAACACCATATAATTCAATATTAATGGATGTATAGAACATACTGCTTGAAGTGTGCTACATAAGAGACTCGACAAGCACATACAGGAAGTAGATATTAGTGACTGTGTCTGGTCTGCCTTACCTCTATCAGACTCTACACATACAGGAAGTAGATGACATACTAGTGACTGTGTCTGGTCTGACTTACCTCTATCAGACTACACATACAGGAAGTAGATGACATACTAGTGACTGTGTCTGGTCTGCCTTACCTCTATCAGACTCTACACATACAGGAAGTAGATTACATACTAGTGACAGTGTCTGGTCTGCCTTACCTCTATCCAAGAGACTTTACAAGCACATGCAGGAAGTAGACGACATACTAGTCACTGTGTCTGTTCTACCTTACCTCTATCATTTATAAATTACGTCTGAGTGTTGGCGTGTGCCCCTGACTATCCGTCAATAAAAAAAAGAAAAGGAAATTGTGCCGTCTGGTTTGCTTAATATAAGGAATTTTAAATTATTTATACTTTTACTTTTACATTTTAGCAATTCCGTTTACTTTTGATACTTCGGTATTTTTTTAAAAACCAAATACTTTTAGACTTTTACTCAAGTAGTATTTTACTGGGTGACCTTTAGTTTTACTTGAGACATTTTCTATTGAGGTATATTAACTTTTACTCAATTATGACAATTTAGTGCTTTTTCCAACACTGCATACAGGAAGTGAATTACATACATACATCATACATACATACATACATACATACATACACACAAAAATCCAGAAAATCACATTCTAGAATTTGTAATGACTTTATTTGCAAATGATGGTGGAAAATAAGTATTTGGTCACCTACAAACAAGCAAGATTTCTGGCTCTCACAGACCTGTAACTTCTTCTTTAAGAGGCTCCTCTGTCCTCAAATTGTTACCTGTATTAATGGCACCTGTTTGAACTTGTTATCAGTATAAAAGACACCTGTTCACAACCTCAAACAGTCACACTCCAAACTCCACTATGGCCAAGACCAAAGAGCTGTCAAAGGACACCAGAAACAAAATTGTAGACCTGCACCAGGCTGGGAAGACTGAATCTGCAATAGGGAAGCAGTTTGGTTTGAAGAAATCAACTGTGGGAGCAATTATTAGGAAATGGAAGACATACAAGACCACTGATAATCTCCCTCGATCTGGGACGCAAGATCTCACCCCGTGGGGTCAAAATGATCACAAGAACGGTGAGCAAAAATCTTAGAACCACACGGGGGGACCTAGTGAATGACCTGCAGAGAGCTGGGACCAAAGTAACAAAGCCTACCATCAGCAAGGGCATTGAAGATGAAACGTGGCTGGGTCTTTCAGCATGACAATGATCCCAAACACACCGCCCAGGGCAAAGAAGGAGTGGCTTCGTAAGAAGCATTTCAAGGTCCTGGAGTGGCCTAAGCCAGTCTCCAGATCTCAACCCCATAGAAAATCTTTGGAGGGAGTTAAAAGTCCATGTTGCCCAGCAACAGCCCCAAAACATCACTGCTCTAGAGGAGATCTGCATGGAGGAATGGGCCAAAATACCAGCAACAGTGTGTGAAAACCTTGTGAAGACTTACAGAAAACGTTTGACCTCTGTCATTGCCAACAAAGGGTATATAACAAAGTATTGAGATAAACTTTTGTTATTGACCAAATACTTATTTTCCACCATAATTTGCTAATAAATTCATTAAAAATCCTATACTGTGATTTTCTGGATTTTTTACTTCTCATTTTGTCTGTCATGGTTGAAGTGTACCTATGATGAAAATTACAGGCCTCTCTCATCTTTTTAAGTGGGAGAACTTGTACAATTGGTGGCTGACTAAATACTTTTTTGCCCCACTGTACATACATACATATATACATACAAACATACATACATACATACATACATACAGACTGTATCTGGTCTGCCTTAACTCTATCAAAGAGACTCTACACATACAGGAAGTAGATTACATACTAGTGACTGTGTCTGGTCTATCTTACCTCTATCAAAGAGACTCTACACATACAGGAAGTAGATTACATACTAGTGACTGTCTGGTCTATCTTACCTCTATCAAAGAGACTCTACACATACAGGAAGTAGATTACATGCTGGTGACTGTCTGCCTTACCTCTTTCCCACTCTGATGTCTCCTGCTTCCACTTCTGAGAGACACACAGAGAGAGCAGGGACAGCAGGGCTACAGCCCTCCTCATCGTCATCTTCATCAGAAAAACAAATCAAATGTTATTGGTCACATGCAGCATGGACAACAGGTGTAGACTTTACAACGAAATGCTTATTTATGAGCTCATTCAACCCCGCCACCATGTCTGACAGAGACAAGTGAGGATGTAGAAACAGTCAACAGACATCATACATGCTGAACTGATTTTTATTTGACCGTTATTTAACTATGCAAGTCAGTTAAGAACAAGTTCTGATTTACGATGACAGCCTAGGAACAGTGGATTTTCACCATGTCAGCTCTGGGATTTGATCTAACAACCTTCCGGTTCCTGGCCCAATGCTTTAACCACTAGGCTACCTGTCGCCCCTTCCTGTTAACATCTCATAGTTGATGACTAGATGAGATTGGACCAGGTTCTGTAGACGATAAGTCTGTGTCTTTGTAGTCCAACACTCAGACCTGAGTGATGCTTATTAGAGAATAGTCTGTCTGTGCAAAAGCAGATATAACACCATCATTATGTGATTGGTTTAACTGGAAGTTGTAACTTCAGCTTGGCACAGATCAGTTAGATGAAGAATCAATATAATATCTGAAGTTGATGTGATGTCAGACTGTCATGTTATTGACACATTCATTCATTTCAGACTGGTTCATGTTCACATTCCATTTGACCTGCAGATGTCCAGTGGATGATGGTTTCACTATAGAAAACCTTTTCCTCTGTAAAATACATCTAATATCAATCAATCAATATTGAATATTGATCACTGATATCCAGTGATCTCTGCTAGTGTGTCTGAATATACTCAATCAATCAATCAATAAAATGAATATATTTTTACATCAGCCGAATTCACAAAGAAAACAGAAAACCAGCCTAAAACCCCAAACAGCAGCAATTCAGATGTAGAAGATACTCTACCTGACTGTGAAGCTGAACTGTGAGCTGGTTTATCCCCAGACCAGATTAGACCAGATTGGACCAGATTAGACCAGACCAGACCAGACCAGACCAGACCAGACCAGTGTGAGGTAGTAATCCAGTATGACTGAAGCTCTGCAGGAAAACAGGATGTGGACAGCTCTCTAATAAACTCCCTAAACCATCCCCCACCTGCTGGGCTCCTCCCCTTTATAACCAGGACACCACTCTGTAAACGCACAAACACATACACACACACACACACACACACACACACACACACACACACACACACACACACACACACACACACACACACACACACACACACACACACACACACACACACATACACACATACACACATACACACATACACACATACACACACACACACACACATACACATACACACATACACACACACACACACACACACACACACACACACACACACACACACACACACACACACACACACACACACACATGGAAATAAACAAATGCTGGTCTGGAGGTCTGTTGTGTTACAGTGAAATGTCATCTCTAAAGGCTGTCAGGAGGTCTGTAGTGTTACAGCGAAATGGCATCTCTAAAGTCTGGCCCCAGATACAGTGGAGGTATTTGATGTGGAAGCAGCATCCCTCCTCCTCCCCCCTCCTGCTTCCCCCTCCTCCTTCCTCCTCCTCCTCTTCCTCCAGTACTACATTCCTGAAGCCTACAGTAATCATCTGTGGAACATCTGGGCTCTGCCTGCAGCCCGACCAGCTCCAACCCCTCTCTAATACCCTTTTCACACTACTGAACTGAACTGAGCCAAACCAAGCCGAGACAAGCTGAGAGATTAACCCAGTCTTACAACCAGGGAATCACATACACATACGGACAGCTCATGAAGTTATAATCAAAACATTATTCAGCCGGTAAACTTAGGAGAATAATACGTTACATCATCGTTTGGGCCGGGTCTGAATCATGTGATGGAGCAATGAAACACGTAACAATTTAATGAAAAAACGACACGTATAAACCGTTCATGTTCACAGAAAAGAATACACTTTGTTTCTGTCATGTTGTTGCAGTTTCCATGGTTATACACAGTGTTGCCTCATATTCCAGATGATGTAATAACCTATGGTTCAATAAAGATCCCATGGAGTTAACCTGACATCATGACAGAAACCAGATGATTTAATAGACTATAGTTCAATAAAGATCCCATGGAGTTAACCTGACATCATGACAGAAACCAGATGATTTAATAGACTATAGTTCAATAAAGATCCCATGGAGTTAACCTGACATCATGACAGAAACCAGATGATTTAATAGACTATAGTTCAATAAAGATCCCATGGAGTTAACCTGACATCATGACAGAAACCAGATGATTTAATAGACTATAGTTCAATAAAGATCCCATGGAGTTAACCTGACATCATGATAGAAACCAGATGATTTAATAGACTATAGTTCAATAAAGATCCCATGGAGTTAACCTGACATCATGACAGAAACCAGATGATTTAATAGACTATAGTTCAATAAAGATCCCATGGAGTTAACCTGATATCATGACAGAAACCAGATGATTTAATAGACTATAGTTCAATAAAGATCCCATGGAGTTAACCTGACATCATGACAGAAACCAGATGATTTAATAGACTATAGTTCAATAAAGATCCCATGGAGTTAACCTGACATCATGACAGAAACCAGATGATTTAATAGACTATAGTTCAATAAAGATCCCATGGAGTTAACCTGACATCATGACAGAAACCAGATGACTTAATAGACTATAGTTCAATAAAGATCCCATGGAGTAAACCTGACATCATGACAGAAACCAGATGATTTAATAGACTATAGTTCAATAAAGATCCCATGGAGTTAACCTGACATCATGACAGAAACCAGATGATTTAATAGACTATAGTTCAATAAAGATCCCATGGAGTTAACCTGACATCATGACAGAAACCAGATGATTTAATAGACTATAGTTCAATAAAGATCCCATGGAGTTAACCTGACATCATGACAGAAACCAGATGATTTAATAGACTATAGTTCAATAAAGATCCCATGGAGTTAACCTGACATCATGATAGAAACCAGATGATTTAATAACCTATAGTTCAATAAAGATCCCATGTAGTTAACCTGACATCATGATATAAACCAGATGATTTAATAGACTATAGTTCAATAAAGATCCCATGGAGTTAACCTGACATCATGACAGAAACCAGATGACTTAATAGACTATAGTTCAATAAAGATCCCATGGAGTTAACCTGACATCATGATAGAAACCAGATGATTTAATAGACTATAGTTCAATAAAGATCCCATGGAGTTAACCTGACATCATGACAGAAACCAGATGATTTTAATAGACTATAGTTCAATAAAGATCCCATGGAGTTAACCTGACATCATGATAGAAACCAGATGATTTAATAGACTATAGTTCAATAAAGATCCCATGGAGTTAACCTGACATCATGATAGAAACCAGATGATTTAATAGACTATAGTTCAATAAAGATCCCATGGAGTTAACCTGACATCATGACAGAAACCAGATGATTTTAATAGACTATAGTTCAATAAAGATCCCATGGAGTTAACCTGACATCATGATAGAAACCAGATGATTTAATAGACTATAGTTCAATAAAGATCCCATGGAGTTAACCTGACATCATGACAGAAACCAGATGATTTTAATAGACTATAGTTCAATAAAGATCCCATGGAGTTAACCTGACATCATGACAGAAACCAGATGATTTAATAGACTATAGTTCAATAAAGATCCCATGGAGTTAACCTGACATCATGATAGAAACCAGATGATTTAATAGACTATAGTTCAATAAAGATCCCATGGAGTTAACCTGACATCATGATAGAAACCAGATGATTTAATAGACTATAGTTCAATAAAGATCCCATGGAGTTAACCTGACATCATGATAGAAACCAGATGATTTAATAGACTATAGTTCAATAAAGATCCCATGGAGTTAACCTG